>NC_060270.1:124257910-124557910 GCF_021613505.1 Equus quagga | reverse complement strand
CATTACATTTCATATGACTCACTGTTCCTTAGTACAATGCTCAAAATGCCTACTTATACCTGACAGCTGGATTTTTCTTCCTGAACTGTTTTATGTGAAGTGGTGCCAGATCAATTTTTATAAGGCCTCAATTTTGCTTAATGAAGACGTATAAGAAAGAGTATTAAGTGGAAGAAAATTTACCTACTAAGCAAAAATTGATTTTGGCCTCCACTATCTGTGTGTGCCAGTCATCTTCACGTGGAAATTAAGAGGATTACACAATATTTTTTCTAAGTGTCTTTCAACTTATAAATCCTGACATATACTGGACAGTTTGAAGGAGATAAACTGGAAGTGGCTTGTCAATGAAAGGTCCAAATTTAAATTGCTTTCCCTTCATTAGGTTGGTCTCACAGGAGTATGGTAAGATTTTTTTGTGAGAAGTTCACTGCCCCTTCTGTAATTTTTAAAATTTTGTTTCTAACAAGTACAGTTTAAAGTGGATATGTATTTAAATTCCACCAAGAAAGAAGTTGAAAAATCGTCCCTGGAGAGATTAAAAAATATAACTGAGAATCAGTTGCAGTTTGCTATCATATTATTTAAAAATATTATTTTGACTCATACATGGTTTGAATTTTTTTTTTGAGGAAGATTAGCCCAGAGCTAACATCTGCCACCAATCCTCCTCTTTTTTGCTGAGCAAAACTGGCCCTGAGCTAACATCTGTGCCCATCTTCCTCTACTTTATACATGGGATGCCTGCCCCAGCATGGCTTGACAAGCAGAGCGTAGGTCCACACCCGAGGTCCTAGCCAACGAGCCCCGGGCTGCTGAAGTGGAACATGAGAACTTAAACACTGCGCCACCAGGCCAACCCATATGTGTTTTAATTTTAACCCAATCAAAGAAGCACAGAACTGAGACTCAGGAAAGGGCACTCCTAGTCTTAGCTCGTCTCCCACTGCTGTGGGATATGAGGCAAATCACTAAACTCTCCTAAGTGATTAAAAAGTGGTCACTTCAGGATTTCTATAAACTTTCATAAATGTATTTACTTATCATTTGTTCCTTTTCACATTTGCTTTACACTAAATTACAATTTAGGTCTTACTCATTTTTCTGACTACAATGCCCAGCATAATGGTTCTCAAATGCAATGCGTTTTGATTTTTGGTAGAATTGAATTCATCATTTAATATGTCTAACACTTTGGACCAGTGATCTACAAACTGGGGCATGCACACCCCCTAAGGGTTAGGCAGAAACAACCTGTTTTATAGAAGTCAATTTCTAGATCCTTAGCCTTCATTTGAACTCCATCCTAAAACTGATCTATCATAGAAAATTCCTAAAGTCTCAGTGTCAAGCTAGTTCTCCTTTTTTACCTTTCCTTTCATAATCTTCCTTTCACTTCTATTCACACACACACACGCATACACACAAGCATTCTCTCACCCTCTGAGTCTTACTACAAAGCATTTCTGCAAGGTGTAATGATGTCCTAGGCCATCAAAGAGGGGAGAGGGACAATGGATACACTGATGTTTGCCAAACCGCCTTCAAAAAGACACATGAGCTCCCCTCTTTCTTCATCTCATTAAGTGATATATTTCTAATAAAATTTTAGTTTTGGGGGCTGGCCCCATGGCATAGCAGTCAAGTTCACATGCTCCAGTTCAGTGGCCTTGACCTCACCGGTTCGGATCCTGGGTACGGACCTGGGCACAGCTTGTTGAGCCACGCTGTGGCAGGCATCCCACATATAAAATAGAGGAAGATGAGTACAGATGTTAGCTCAGTTCCAGTCTTCCCCAGAAAAAAAGAAAAACATTTTACTTTTTGTGTTTAAAAATTATGCATCAAAATTTGTAATAAATTTATTATGTTTTGATCTAGAGTATAAACTCTAGAGCCAAAGTGCCTAGTTCAAATCCTGAAGTGACCACTTTTTAATCACGTGGTGAAGTTAATAAATCTACTTGTGCCTCAGTTTCCTCATAGGTAAACCTGGGATAAACATAGTACCTACCTATATGTTTTTAATAATGTGATCATAAAGTCTGAAAACTTAAATATGACTTTTTCATGTATTATAAGTGAGCAAATCATCTACACTATGTCAATCATGTTTCCAGACTTGGGGACCACTCTGTATATGAATTGATAGAGACAAGTAGTTGTAGAAATATGTAGTGCTTAGATCAGGGCTTGGAATTTAGTAAGCCTTCCAAAGCATTAGCTACTATTATTATCAACATCATCATCATTATTATTATTTCTAATAAAAATTGTAACAGTAATACAATCAAGGAATTTTTAAAACATTCATTGACAACCACTTGAATAGGAAATTCTTTCAAATAAAATTTTGACCTAGATACATATTTTCTTGCATAGAAGATTTTGAGCAGGAAGATGTCACTTAAAATTTCCTATGAAATGATTAGAAGAGATTTGCATAGAAGTCATGCAAACTCTTCAAAGGAAAAGGAAGACATCACGACATTTTGATTTTTAAAATGTCACCTACTCTCTCAGTGGTCTAGCTCCCTCCCTCCCCCTTTCTGGCTCCACTCTGTGTTTACTCCCTTCTTTTTCTTTATTTGCTTTTTGCTGGCTTTCAGGTGATCAATTAAAAGAATTTGAAAAATAAAGATATATTTCAGTAGCATAAAATTGTGTCGGGGGAAGGTGGATCCTGGAATAGAATATGATGTCAAAGAGACCAAGAAATGAAGTAAACTTTCCCACTGTCAAGAAAAGTGCATTCATTTATTTATAAATGACTGCGATAGGCATTAACTTGTTGTTGCACGTATATTTCATTGAGAACATTTAAAAAAATGATATAACAGTTAAATGTTGAAAATGTCAACATTTAAAATCGGCCATATGTTTTGCAAATGACCTGTCAACTTAAATGGATGTTTTTTCAAAATTATTTGAGAGATGGTGTCAACAGAAAAGTTAGAAGAACACTGCACTGGATTGGCGTGTTCAATTCGTCTTTGCACTCCCTCCCCCATGAGGAATGCACTTAAAATAAGTTCATTAATAGATATGCGTATAATGTTTTCTTATACCATATAATGAGTTATAGCATACCTTTCGTTGTACAGTGCATTTGTAACCAGAACAATTAACTTCAGGTTCTTAACTTGACTTAATTAGAAGAGGATAAATTGAATCTGGAGTAAGTAACGTGACTAGATACTGCATGTATCACAGGGAAATGAGCTGTTGGTACTATCAGTAAGCAAATGAATATAAGGCTTTGCAAGCAATAGGTTGGAAGATAGCAAAAGGGCTTCTCTTTTGTTATTGAGGATAATAAATTATAAGAAGGTTAAGAAGATCCTTTGCAACTAAATCTTATAATTCTATGTGTAATAATTTATATTTGTAACTTATGATTATTAGCAAATAGCTCACATATTTTTGATAATGAAGTTCTATTTTTGATAATGAAAAACATTATACATTGGCAAAACCATAAGAGGTTGTCATTAGATGTGGGAAAATTCCACAGTCTTTTTCCAAGATGCATTGACCCATAAAATAAGCAATCAGTGAACAGACAGCACTTATCTCGAGTTTTTATCATACTTGAAAAGCTTATTCAGTGGGATAGACTCATACTTATGATTAAGAATCAGACCCCTCAGACCAATTCTCAGAGTCCACTAGACTCCTGATGAATTCTGATAGACAATGGGGTGTGGATTTCCCCTATGTAGGAAAACCCCACATTGAAAAAAAAAAACACCTCCCTATACACACACAAAATTTGTTTCACTTAGATATTTTGCTATTGTTTCATTTGTCTTCCATCCTCTTCCAGGCCTTATTTGAGCCTTCTTTCAAAGCAAATTAATTATCTTTTTATGAACCGTATCAATTTTGACAAAATCTTCCTTGTTCCCAAAACATGGACACCCTAGCATGAATTTGACAAAGTGTATTATCAGTCCGGCTATGCCACAATTCATTTGTACCTATTAGAATTATAAATATGCTAGTTCTTCCTAAAGTGTCCATATTTATACCTTTCTGAGATTATCTAATTTTCTGTCTATGTTACTCCATCAGTCACAATATGCCAGATGGGAAAGCCTTTCCACCTTGTGGCTTGTTCCATTATTGTATAACATCCTGCTAATACATTTAATGATGTATTATTTATAGGTCTACTAGTTATTAAAAACAAATGATAACACACTTACATTTATTGATTCCTGTGAAAGTGAGCATATTTCTACCCAGAGTAGTAGAGAAGTATCTAGGACCTAGGAAGAAAGAAAGGGTGTGGCATATGAGGAAAGCACAGTCATTTACTATATTTTACAGGAAGTTCCTGCTGTGGCTAAAAGTTCTTTGCTTTCTCAGACTGATGCAGATGTAAGACAAAGGAAAACCCAACACCAATACTTGTAGCTTTTAACATGCTGAATCTAAAGCTTGCCTCCTGATGAGAAACAGACCCTGGATTTAAAGGAAACTAAAGCTATGATTCAATAATCCTGGCTAATAGACTTGGTGACAATTAATTAACTCAAGCAAGCCTTTGACCCACTCTTATTGTTTTAGGCTGTTTTACATGACACCAAAACCTCCATATTGAAAATTCAACACTTCAGTCAAATGTTTTGTCTCCGTGACTCCAAAGATCACCTTGAGTGAGAGAAATTTGAGAAACAAACAGCTATCAATTCCCATTGTAAAGAATTACCTCATTGGGCACATCCACATTTTGTAAGTCAAATTTGGCTATTGTTAATTAGGCTTTAAGCAGGAGAGTCCTGATCTATAAAGAAAAATTATGACCATGTTGAATTTATTATTTTTTATTATCTCATATATAAACTTGTTTTTCACATTTACTATATAATTAGTAACAAACTCTAACTTCAAATCATTTGGGATTCCATTTTATAGAGACTGTGCTAATCTTAGTTACTTATTTCCTTAAAAAGTTTATTGTTCCCTATTTACTCTTAATTTTTTCCAAAGCCTTTGTACATTCGTGAAAGGATCCAGAGAGCAGTGACATGACACACTGGTTGCTTTATCACTGGCAACACTAATATACACATACGCATAAAATCACAAAATAATTTAGAATGAATTTTCCCATCATTAGAGTAAATTTTCTGAATCATAGCAGACCTTAGAATTTAGCCTTCAGCCAGATGATACAAATATTCCTCAACAAATCCTATTAAGATAAGTTTTGTGTTTTCTTTATAGGGAACAATGATATTGAATGTTTTTATGACATCTCAGATTCTACATGACATTTGATAAACTATTTGGTGGAAAATTATATAGGAATACAAACAAACATACATAGGTACATAATGTAAACTTGAAGCACATTAGCTGAACTTTAAATGCATTCTGAGAAAAAATTCATGCAATGACAATGAAGAGAAAGAAATGTGTTTGTTCACATAGATATATTAAATTTAAAAGACTAAGACTATATTTTTTTGTTCACATTTTGTAGTGGCTGGTTTGGAAAGCTCTGTATCTTTGTAGCCAGAACAATGCCTCTATAATATTCTATTATTACTGTCTAGATTGATGTCTTTGAAGGTCAAATTTGTCTTTGAAAAAGTTTAGTAGTGAACAGACAAAAACCGTTTTTTCTCTTTTAATTCTTTTGTAAATGCTGTAATGTGAATTATAATTTCTAGTCTATTACCGCTCCATAACTTGGAAGTCTTTCGTGCCACTTCTGGGCACAGAGCTGTTAAAAGCTCTATATTCAATCTTCTAATGTATTAGCTTTATAGCTTTAAAGGACTAGAAGGATCCTAACAGCTTTTTTGATACAAACCCTGCATTTCTGAAATGAAAAATGGGAAGCAGGCAAATAAATAGACTGGTTAAATGAAACAAAATAGTATCCTGGTATGACAACCAGAATTAGTATGTATTTCTCTTCAATATACTTGTATTAACTGTTCTATAAAATGACCACAAACTATCTAATTATGCCTCTTAGAAGTTATCTATAAGCAACACTCCATTCTTCACATAAATTTAATTTTTCCCATGTTCTTCTGGACATTTTCGTATCTGGTGAACTTGGAACTTAGCAAAGCATTTTCTGATATTTACTCTAAGATCCTGACAATTGTTAGACAGATTCGATAAATCTTCCCTGTCATGGTGCCCCAAGCAATTAGTCACATACTGCTAAATATGGACTTCAATAAACCACCTCATTTTGGATTCATCTCCAATCCAATTGTCCATTGAATTTGTCAAGGTATTTTCTAATTGGGAGCACACAATATGCTGATGTATCTTACATTTCAGGATAATTGTTGCTGCAAGATCTCTTATGCAGTTCTGGTGCAACCCCTATTCAGTCTTGTGATTGATATTTCTACTGAAAAAAAAATTGGCTCTATCAAATAATTTTCTGAAATTGCTTTCCATATTCTGACATGATTATGCTACTCAATTAACAGCACACACATGTGCTTAGAGACTTTGTGGCCACTCTGTCTATCCAGGTCTCTCAATTGCCACTTTATTGTATTTTTTTCTCTTTATGTAAGCAACTTGGCCCTATTTAGTACCAAGGCCTTAAGAAACTGACCAGGCAATAAGTTTTTATATTGAAAAAGGATTGAGAAAAAATGTTTTCTATTATACAAGATGAAGCTCAACCTGTTAGCAGGGGCATCAAGCCAACTGCAAGCATTAGTGAAGTAGACGAAATTAAAGACAAAGCACAGACTCTGGTCGTTAAACGTAACTCTTTTGTGTCATTGATTTTTCAATCTACCTGAACCCATACGTAAATATATATTTTCTAAAAATGCTAATTTTCAATTGAAATTTCAGTAATAAAAAGCCTGATCATTTGTGGATGTAATTGGGTGTTTGGACTTTATTTTGAGGATGCCGTTAGCTCATTTCACAGGATGTGTGTATCTAGGGTGAGTTCCCAGAGATGCACAGGGTAACGGACAGGGATCTGAGTTAGGGCATGTGTTTCTAGCTCCCCTTTGCCACTGTCCACTTGCATGAATGTGGTCAAGATATTTCACTTCTCTGGTCCTCCATGTTCTCATCTATAGAGTAAAGATTTTGTGTCAAATTGATGTTGTTTATATTATGAACAAATGATATTTAAACAAAATAATAAGCTCAAAATGCATAAAGTTGGTTCTCATCAGATAAAAGCTATTATTACTATTATTAATGAAACCCTTAGGTCCTTCTAACTGTAGTTGCTATAAATGGCATTGAGTTAAGCCTTGGCTCCTGAAGTTTTGAATCATTTCAAATGGTCTGTGTTTCCACTAGAATTGTATGCAAAAATATAGGTACTTGCTGTATGTGTAATTAATTTCAAAATAAAATACTGAGTTAAAAGTGTCTTCTAAGATCAATTCTCCTAAATTGCCAACTGGTCGCACGTTCATGGCTTACCAACAGATACCTCACTAAATAATCTTCCAAAAATCATGTTGCATACTGTTTTGCTAATTCTGAAAAAAAAATTCTGTAAACAGAAAGATCTCAAGTCTTAAGTGATTGCTCATAAAGTGAGCAATTCCAAGGGAGAAGTTTCACAGGATTATTTAAAATAGCCCATCTTTTCTGAAGTATACTTTAATGGTCTTAATATAAGTAAGGAAACCAAATTGAATGTAAAAGAAAAGAGGGTATTATTTATTTTAATATCCTCCCTCTAGGATCTAGCTTGGTGGTGGGCACATAGTAAGCAAACGCTCCAACGACATTGTTCTCTCAGTGATGGTTTTGCTCTATGGGGGGCATGTGCTTCATATAAACTTCAGAATACTACTGATCAATATCTAGATAGACAGTGACTATTTGAAATACATCAGAGTCTGGTGGTAGTTCTGGTTAAGAGTATATGTTTGGGAGTCAGAGCGTCTCAGGTTGGGATCCACTTTTGCTCTCCATTAGTGAGATGAGTTCAAGCTTTAGTTTCTGTATACAGAAAAAGAGAAGGGACTCATTGCTCTTAGAATTGAGTATGATAGCATGCTTCTAGTGCCTACAGCAGTGCTTAGCACACAGAAACACTCAATAAATGGTAGCTATTACTGTTTAAATTACCCTATAATTCTCACTTAAGTTGTTATAACATCAAATTAAACCTTGGTTTGTAATAATTTATTTCCTACTATTTATTGCTGATATTTTGGTAAGAGATTTCTAAATACTACCTCAATGAGTTCCTGACAATTTCTGCTCTCCTTTTATTAGTTGGTAGAACCAGGATGGGATGCTTAGTCTAAATACCCCTCCTTTCTCCACTTCCTCCTACCGGCTCACCAGCATTTATATGCTTGAAATAATATGCAAAAGAATTTGAATATTGCTGAAGAAGGAAATAGGAGGTTGTTTTGTTTTGTTTTGTGGGACCTAAGCTACGATGATGAGGACATAAAGACTCAGAGGTGGGCATGGTACCTGTGCTTTACTGGACATTTAAACTGGTCGGGAGCTTCTAGCGAGCTGAAGACAGAGGAGATATTTTCACGATCAAATTAGTAAAACTCTGGACAGGAATTGTGCTGTCTTAGGGTCTAGGTGGCAAGACAGCAGAGGGTAAAGTCTAAGGCCCAGCTCTGCGCAGGACACAACAGGACGCTGGCACCCCAAGAGTTGAACACTTTTAGAGGGTCAGGAGATAGTGTCTTTGTGATATCATTTTCAGGATGAAGTAGTAAGAAATGGCAAGAGTAAGGTCAATTTCAGTGATTCTAAGGGCAGAGGACTAGAGAGAGGTCAGAGTACTAGAGAAAGAATGGTGTGTGTTGGTCCTAAGAAAGGGACTGGCTTGTGAACCATCCCTTTAGAGATCCCAACAGACACTTGGGACGCTGTAGGATGCTGGAGGTCCCATGTTCTAAGGTGCAGATAAAATTAGGAATTTGTGAATTATTGATAATATGGCTAGATATCCAGAGGCTTCTGGGGCCTAACAAGATTTCAGTCACAAGAATAATTACGCACAAGTTTAGTTAGGTATAATTAAGGTAAATATTTAAATAGTATGGAACCAAGACTAGGTTTCAAAGTATTTGAATTCATGAAAATAGTAAGTGAACTATGGGATTACCTAACTGATTTAAAGTCTCTTGTGCTTTCATATGAGTCACCTGGCAATAAGAAGGTATGTGTTATATCCTAATAAGGTTATTTTCAGAAGGGAAAAAACGAATATAGCTTCTTCCACATGGGAAGTCTTGCCGTTGATGTACGTAACCATAGGGATTAATCTATTCACGGTTTAGATAGTTCTACCTAAGAAAGGGAACATGTAAATTCTTGTAAGTCAGCATTCACAGATACCCTTTAATGTGTTCAGAGGAAATTCTCAAATGGCTTTGAAAGCCTTAAGTAAATCCTTTCTCAAAACCCATGCAAAGCATTCAATATTCTGACGTATTAAATCCACTTAAAAATAAACTCCTAGACATATATGGTTACTATATTTATGTGTAAATAATCCAAGACTAGATATTAGAAATTTGCTTTCCTTCATCTTCTTTTCTGAACACTAGCCTTCCCCGACACCTCTACTCTCTTATATCCTTTACATGCACATTTCAAAATTTTTTTTTCTTTTCACTCAACATACCACTCAAACATATATAGTCCTGAAATATAAATTCATATTATCTCCTGTTGAGTTTGGATTCCCAATTAAGTTATATGAGTCCCTTAATGATTTATTTTCCTTCTGGCAGTAGTCGATAAGAATTCACAGCTGGTTTTAATGTATTCTTTGAATATGTATATATTTTTTGTAGCTGTAGGCAAATACATAAAACTTGGCAAAGGCATCATGCTCTACAATGAGCTTCCCCACAAGGACAGCTGCCTCTCCCTATTGGTCCATGTCTTTTTCTTTTAAAAAAATTTCAAAAGAAGAAGAAATATGATTATGACAACCTATTTGAGCCATACTTTCAAGCAGTTTCATTATAATGCTATTTTTACACTTTCAAAGAACAGTGGTTCAACAAATGAGATATTTCCAAGATACGCATTATAAATATTACATCATAATCTCACGAAAGAAATTTGATCTCTTCCAGAACTAGTTTATTAAATGATTCTTTTAATCAAACTGATTCTTGACAGAAACTTCTCTCTTATATTCACTATCTGGGAAAGATATTATCTTCTAAAAATATGAAATATTAACAGATTTAATTAATGGCAACCACTACATGAAAATGATTTTTAATGTTCTTATTCTGAAAGCACTCTTAGAAATGTTAGCATCTATTTCATTTTATAGATTTTGGAGTAATTGCTATTAAGAATGTATAGTTCAGTGTGACTATAGCAACTGAAGATTCAAGGAGTAGGGCAAACGGAGATTAAGTTGGCATGAGAGCCAGACACTGCTTCCAAAAAGATTAGCCATTAATCGTAGTATTTTTTAAACTGCTATGTTTATTGGCTTAATATTATGCTATTTATCTTCATAACATAATATACATATATAATAGATTCTTTAGAGGTGGATTAATACCTCTAGTTACAGTAATCCAAAGAAGGCCTTTTTGATGCATTTTAATTTAAACTCATATACAGTAAATATTTTTCTTTCTTTTTTTTTTTTTTTTAACTGCTGGGCGCTGTGTTTCTGACGCAGGAGATTTGGGTGGGGCTTGAGAATCTCCATTTCTTTCTTTTTTTATTGTTTCATTTATTTTATCGAGGTCATATTGCTTTATAACATTGTGTAATTTTAGGTGTATATTATCCTATATCAGTTTCTGTATACACTGCATCATGCTAACCACCCAAAGTGTAATTTTTTTCCTCACCATGCATATGTGCCTCTCTACCCCTTTCGCCGCCCCCCTGCCCTCCTCCCCCAGTAACAACTAATCTATTCTTTTCGTCCACTTGTTAGTTTACCTTGCACATGTGAGTGAAACCATACGGTGTTTGTCTTTCTCTGTCTGGCTCATTTCATTTAACATAAAACCCTCAAGGTCCATCCACGTTGTTGCAAATGGGATGACTTTCTTATAACTGAGTAGTATTCCATTGTGTATACACTTGAGTTGCTTCCACGTCTAATAATTCCCATTATTGGGAATAATGCTGCAATGAACATAGGGGTGCAAACATCTCTTTCTATGGTTGATTTCATGTTCTTTGGATAAATATCCAGTAGTGGAATTGCGGGATCATACATTATTTTTATTTTTAATTTTTTGAGAAATCCCTATACTATTTTCCATAGTGGCTGCACCAGTTTGCATTCCCACCAGCAGTGTGTGAGGGTTCCCTTTCATCCACATCCTTTCGAACATTTATTTCTTGTGTTGGTAATTATAGCCATTCTGATGGGTATAAGGTGATATCTCATTGTAGTTTTGATTTGCATTTCCCTAATAATTAGTGATGTTAAACACCTTTACATGTGCCTGTTGGGCATATGTATATCTTCTTTGGAAAAATGTCTGCTTATCCTCTGCTCATTTTTGTTTTCTTTTGGTGTGGAACATTGGCCCTGAGCTAACATCTATTGCAAATCTTTCTCTTTTTACTTGAGGAAGATTGTCACTCAGCTAACATTTATGCTAGTCTTCCTCTATTTTGTATGTGGGATGCTGCCACAGCATGACTTGATGAGCAGTGTGTAGGTCTGCACCTGTGATCCAAACCTGTGCAGACCTGGCTGCTGAAGGGGAGCATGTGAACTTACCACTAGGCCACCAGGCCAGCCCCAATCCTCTGCCCATTTTTTGATTGGATTGTTTGTTTTTTTGTTGTTGACTTGTATGAGTTCTTTACATATTCTAGAAATTAACCTTTTGTTGAATATAGATTTTAAAATATTTTCTCCCAGTTACCAGGTAACCCAGGGTTACCTTTTCATTATTTTCATGGTTTCCTTTGCCTTGCAGAAGATTTTTAGTGTGATGTAGTCCCAATTATTTATTTTTTCTTTTGTTTCCCTTGCCTGAATAGACATGGTATTCAAAAAGATGCTGCTAAGCCTGATGTCAAAGAGTGTACTGCCTATATTTTCTTCTAGGAGTTTTATGGTTTCAAGTCTTACATTCAAATCTTTAATCCATTTGGGGTTGATTTTTGTGTACGGTGTAAGAGAATGGTCTATTTTCATTCTTTTGCGTGTGGCTCTCCTGTTTTCCCAACAGTGTTTATTGAAAAGACTTTCCTTTCTCCATTGTATGTTTTTGGCTCCTTTGTCAAGGATTAGCTGTCCACAGATATGTGGTTTTATTTCTGGGCTTTCAGTTCTGTTCCATTGATCTGTGTGTCTGTTTTTGTGCCAGTACCATGCTGTTTTGATTACTATAGCTTTGTAGTACCTTTTGAAGTCAGAGATTCTGATGCCTCCAAGTTTGTTCTTTTTTCTCAAGATTGCTTTGGCTATTTGGGGTCTATTGTCATTCTGTATAAATTTTAGCATTCTTTGTTCTACTTCCATGAAGAATATCATTGGGACTCTGATTGGGATTGCATTGAATCTGTAGATTGCTTCATGTAAGGACATTTTAACTTTGTTTATTCTTCCAATCCCTGAGCTTGGAATATCTTCCTATTTCTTTGTCTTCTTTGATTTCTTTCAATAGTGTTTTATAGTTTCCCATGTATAGGTCTTTCACCTCCTTGGTTAAATTTATTCCTAGATATTTTATTATTTTTGCTGCAATTGTAAATGAGATTGTATTCTTGAGTTCTCTTTCTGTTAGTTTGTTATTAGTGTATAGAAATGCAAGTGATTTTTGTAAGTTGATTTTGTACCCTGCAACTTTGCTCTAGTTGTTGATTATTTCTAATAGTTTGCTGGTGGATTCTTTATGGTTTTCTATATAGAATAATGTTGTTTGCGATCAGTGAGAGTTTCACTTCTTCCTTTCCAATTTGGATATCTTTTATTCCATTTCTTGCCTAATTACTCTAGCCAAAACCCCCAGTATGATGTTGAATAGGATTGGAAAAAGTGGGCACCCTTGTCTTGTTCCTGTTCTCAGAGGGATGGCTCACAGTTTTTCCCCATTGACTATGATGTTGGCAGTGGGTTTGTCATATATTGCTTTTGTTATGTTGAGGTTGTTTCCTTCTATACCCATTTTATTGAGAGTTTTTATCATAAATGGATGTTGGATCTGCATCTATTGAAATAATTATGTGATGTTTATTCCTTGTTCTGTTAATGTGGTGTATCACATTGATTGATTTGTGGATATTGAGCCATCTCTGCATCCCTGGTGTATATCCCACTTGATCATGGTGTATCATTCTTTTAATATACTGCTATATCCAGTTTGCCAATGTTTTGTTGAGGATTTTTGCCTCTATGTTCATCAGTGATATTGGCATGTAATTTTCCTTCTTTGTGGTGTCCTTCTCTGGTTTTGTGATCAGGGTGATCTTGGCCTCATAGAATGATTTAGGAAGCATTCTGTTTTCTTCAATTTTTTGGAGTAGTTTGCAAAGGATAGGTACTAAATCTTCTTTGAATGTTTGGTAGGATTCTCCAGAGAAGACATCTGGTCCTAGACTTTTGTCTTTGGGAGGTTTTTTATTACTTTTTCAGTCTCTTTACTTATAATTGATCTATTCAGATTCTCTATTCCTTCTTGATTCAGTTTTGGGAGGTCGTACGAGTCTAAGAATTTATCCACTTCTTCTAGGTTATCCAATTTGTTGGCATATAGTTTTTCATAGTCTTTTGTATTTCTGTGGTATCCATTGTAATTTCTCTTTTTTAATTTTTAATTTTATTTATTTGAGACTTTTCTCTTTTTGTCTTAGTGAGTCTGGCTAAGGGTTTGTCAATTTTGTCTGTCTTTTCAGAGTCAGCTCTTAGTTTCATTGGTCCTTTCTAGTGTTTTCTTGTTTCTGTTTCATTTATTTCTGCTCTAATTTTTATAATTTACCTCCTTCTGCTGAGTTTGGGCTTTGTTCTTCTTTTTCTAGTTCTGTTAGGTGTAGTTTAAAATTACTTATTTGAGATTTTTCTTGTTTGTTGAGGTAGGTCTGTGTTGTTAAGAATTTCCCTCTTAGAATCACTTTTGCGGCATCCCATGAGTGTTGGTATGTTATATTTTCATTTTCACTTGTCTCCAGCTATTTTTCGATTTCTCCTTTGATTTCTTCAATGATCCAATGGTTGTTCAGTAGCATGTTGTTTAGTCTCCACATATTTGTGACTTTCCAAACTTTTTTCTTGTAGTTGATTTCTAGTTTTATAGCATTGTGGTCAGAAAAGATGTTTGATATGACTTCAATATTATTAAATTTATTAAGCCTTGCTTTGTTAACCAACACATGGTCTATCTTTGAGAATGTTCCATAAGCACCTGAGAAGAATGTATGTTGTTCTGTTTTTGGATGAAGTGTTCTATATATATCTATTAAGTCCATCTAGTCTAGTGTTTCACTTAAGACCACCATTTCCTTGTTAAATTTCTGTCTAGCTGGTCTATCCATTGATGTAAGTGGGATGTCAAGGTCCTCTGCTATTATTTTGTTTCTGTCAATTTGTCCCTTTAGGTCCATAAGTAGTTGCCTTATATACTTTGATGCTCCTGACTTAGGTGCATATATATTCATAAGTGTTATGTCATCTTGGTGGAATGTCCCTTTTATCATTAGATACTGACCCTCCTTGTCTCTCATTGTCTTTTTTATCTTGAAGTCTGCTTTGTCTGATATAAGTACGGCAACACCTACTTTCTTTTTCTTTCCATTTGCTTGGAGTATTGTCTTCCACCCCTTGACTCTGAGCCTGTGTTTGTCTTTAGAGCTGAGATGTGTTTCCTGGAAGCAGCATGTTGTTGGGTCTTGTTTTTGAATCTATCCAGTCACTCTGCTTTGATTGGAAAATTCAATCCATTTACATTTAGAGTTATTATTCATATATGAGGGCTTAATACTGCCATTTTCTTTTGTTTTCCTGTTGTTCTATATTTCCATTGTCTCTCTTCTCTTGTATTTCTGACTGCCATTTCAGTTTGGTGGTTTTCTCTGATAGTTTTCTCTTTACTTATGATTTGTGGCTCTACTCTGATTGTTTGTTTAGTGGTTACCATGAAGTTTGTATAAAAGATCTCATAGAAAAGATAGCCCATTTTCTGATACACTCCTATTTCCATTAACCTAAAGACATGCCTTCCCTTTTGTCTTTCCATTCTGAGTTGTTGTTGTCACAAATTCTTTTTTGTGTTGTGATTTTGTGATTGAGTGTTTATAGTTAGTTTTTATGCTTTCCTTCCCTTTATATTTTACATTATAATTGTTTTAACCTGTTCTGATAGAGATCTGCAATTTTTTTATTTTGTCTATTTATCTCCTTGCTCAACGCTTTGTAAATCTTTGGAATTTTATTACAGGTAGGAGAGCTTCCTTCATTATTTCTTGTAAGGGAGGTATAGTGGTCATGAACTCTCTCAGCTTTTATTTATCTGGGAAATCTTTTATTTCTCCATCATATCTGAAGGATGGTTTTGCTGGATAGAGTATGCTTGGCTGGAAGTTTTTGTCTCTCAGTGTTTTGAATACATCATTCCATTCTCTCCTAGCCTATAAGGTTTCTGCTGAGAAATCTACTGAATGCCTGATAGAGTTTCCTTGTAGATTATTTTCTTCTGCCGTGCCGCCCCTAATATTTTTGCTTTGTCATTGACATTTGCCAGTTTTACTATTATATGCCTTGGAGAAGGACTTTTTGCATTAATGTAATTAGGAGTTCTATTGGCTTCATGTACTTGTAAGTCCAGTTACTTCTCCAGGTTTGGGAAATTCTCAGCTATTATTTCTTTGAACAAGCTCTCTGCTCCTTTTTCCCTCTCTTCTTCTGGATTATCCATAATCCTTATATTGCCTTTACTAATTGAGTCAGATATTTCTCAAAGAATTTCTTCATTTTTAAAAAAATCTTAGCTCTCTCTCCTCCTCTACCTGTAGCATTTCTATATTTCTGTTCTCTAATTCACTAATTCTGTCCTCCGTAATATCAAGTCTGTTTTTTATGGTTTCTAGATTATTTTTTATCTCATTAGTTGTGTTCTTCATATCCAGAATTTCTGCTTGGGTTTTTTTTAGAGTGTCAATCTCTTTGCTGAAGTATTCCTTATTCTCATTAGTTTTATTCCCAAGCTCATTGAACCGTCTTTCTGAGTTTTCTTATAGCTCATTGAGTTTCTTTATGACAGTTATTTTGAATTCTCTGAAATTTAGATTATACATTTCTGTAACTTCAGGATTGGTTTCTGGAAAATCGTCATTTTCCTTCTGCTCTGAAGTGTTACTGAGTTCTTCATGGTGTTGGAAGAATTGATCCTTTACTGGCACATTTTTGGTAGTATCAGATCACAGATTCCACCTGCTACTGCTGGGGAGGAGCAAGAGCTGTGTTTTCTGATCCTGCCCTGACTGTTGTAAGTTTTGCTACTCTGAATTTGCTCAGCCTGGCTGTAGCTGCTCTGCAGGTTGCACTCACGTGGGCAGGGCCTCTGTGCTAGTTGAGTGGATTGGGCACTGTAGATGAGGCCTCTGTGCTTGGCAGGGAACCAGCTGAGCTGCTGCACACTAGGCAGGAAGGGAGCCTTCACATGGGCTGAGCCCTCACTTGGTGGGTTCTGCGAGCTACTGTGCTCCACAGGCAGAGGTGCCTTCTGAGTGGGCAGGGCACCTTCCCTCCTGCACTGTGCTCAGTGGGCAGGTGCCTTCACAGCCCTGAGCCTGCACCACTGGGTGTAAAGTGTTCCCATCAGCAGTGCTGCTGTAGCACAGTGGACACTCTCACAGATTGGGCTGCACCCCTGAAAGCATTTGTGAAGGCTGGGCCATCCCCACCTCCTCTTACAGTCACACTGGCCACTGTAGGGATCCATGACCTGGCTTGCTGCCACTGGGGAGGGGGAGGAGTGCACTCGTCTAGTTCCACTGCCTTCCAGGGATCCAGTCTACCCATCTTCAAATGTATAGCTGTGTAGGCTCTCAGAAGTCCTGTTGTGCTGTGCAGGGAATCCTCTGCTGGTTAATTAATGTCTGTTTAGTTGTGACTTGGAGGGAAGAGACTAAGGGAAGAACTCACTCTGTCATGATGCTGATGTCACTCCTCAGTTATCAGTAAATATTTTCTTTAGTTAGCATAAATAGCTCTTTTGCAAATTAAGATATATTTCTTTGCCCTAACTTTAAGTAAATGAAATGGCCTATTCATTAATAAGACAGTGTTTAAATTGAGATAATTTTTGCAATGCCATTTATAAAATTCTTGGAAATTTTTCTCCAGGTTGTACTTTAGAGTCAAGCTCTAAGAACTGACTCAACCCAGCTGTATTAGGCTGGTAGGGCTGCCATATAAAAATATCACACACCAGAAGGCTTAAACAACATAAATTAATTTTCTCACATTTCTGAAGGCTGGAAGGCCAAGATCAAAGTGTTGGCAGGTTTGGTTTTTCATGAGCCCTCTCTTCTTTGCTTATAGATGTCCACTTTCTCACTGTGCCCTCACATAGCCTTTCTCTGTATATGAGCATCCCTAGTGTCTTTTTCTCTTCTCATAAGGACATTAGTCTTATTAGATTAAGGCCCCACAATGATGACCTCATTTAATTTTAATTATTTCCTTAAAGAACCTATCTCTAAATAGAGTCGTGTTGGGGCTTAGTGCTTCAACGTATGAATTTTTGGAGGCTGGCCCAGTGGCATAGCAATTAAGTTCATGCACTTCACTTCTGTGGCCTGGAGTTTGCCAGTTCAGATCCCAGGTGCAGACCTACATACTGCTTATCAAGCCGTGCTGTGGCAGGCGTACTACATATAAAACAGAGGAAGATGGGCACAGATTTTAGCTCAGGGCTAATCCTCTTCAGCAAATAAGAGGAGGATTGGAGGCAGATGTTAGCTCAGGGCAATCTTCCTCAAAAAAATCATTTAGTTAATTTAAAAAATATGTGAATTTTTTTGGGAAAAATTTAGTTCATAATGCTAACAATTTCTAAGAAATTATTTCACAGAAGAATATGGCATTGAAATAGGTAAGAGTTACTTGAAAAATTTTAAAGTTATCCTGGGTAATAACTAAGTTGGTTCCCTATTTAAAAAATAATAATCCATATCTTCAATATACCAGTTACTCCCAAACTTAAATTGTTATGTAAAAGCTTCTTACATATCAGCCCTTCAAAAAAGAATTTTTAAGCCAAATATTTTATAAATCATTCACAATTAAAAGACTTTTCATGGCTGAATGCCAAGTTGACGTCAGAGAAACTACTAGTTTCCTGTCATAGACACTATTAGAAGCTGCAAGACTCTATAAAAATTTTTCTATGTCAGTAAGTATACTTTTCAGATCTATACTTTTCCTCAGATTCTTCAAAAAGATATGTTTCTCTTTCCTTAATGCTTCAATATTTTGCAATAATGCCCCTTAGAAAAATCATTTATTTTATTTTTCTTGCTGATCATAATGTGAAGATACATCTGCTTGCCAACAGACATTTTGAGTATTGACTTTGACTATGCTCACTGTTCTCTAGGGTTTCATCAAAACCCCTTTTTGTGTCAGAAGTTCAAAGACAGGCATATACACATAGCTTTTAACCAAAGTCTCAACATTTAGGAAGCATTTATCTCAGCATTTATCTTGATTTTTCTAGTGTAGAATTGTCTCATATTCTCTATCCCAAATATTATCATCTGGAGTTCTCACACTTTGACCAATAGAATGCATAAAAACCTCTTTCTCCAGGAACTTCAAAATATTGCTACCAGGCCTCTTGCTACTTCACTCCTTCCCTATAGGGCTGGATTTATGGGATTAACACTTAACCACAGAGATTATTAAGATAGCACCTGTGTCTACTCCTAACCAAATCAATCAATCAACCAATCAACAAACAAGGGGTATTTCTTGTTTTCTGGGAAATGAAATTCCTGGATGAATGGTAAAAAAAATACGAAAAGAATAGACACATTTCTCTGGCTGCCTTAAAACAAAAACAAAAACGCCCACACTTACTAATTTCTTGAAGAGCACAGCTCTCAATCCTCTGAGTTTCAGCGAAGATAGTGAATTTGGGATGATGTGTGTGTCAACTTTCTGTTTTTGGGTAGGCGCTTATTGTTTCTGGGTCCAGCTCTACAGTAACTGGAGTGCCTCCACCATCCTGGGAAAATCTGTCTTAAATGTCAGTGTTTTGAGGTGTGTTTCTTCAACTTCTGTGTATTCAAGGTGTAACTGGCATAAAGATAGCAGATGGCATACATTGCATAGGTTGCCAGTCAGATACCATTTTTAGCCAAGATTCACGTATGTCCTTTGATGTTAGGCATTATTTATTCTATTATGATAAAAGAAAGATTGTGTTTTCAATCTTCTATAGATTTGGTGGCTAATAATTATTACCTCTCAATGAAAAGTGGATTTTAAATGATTTCATTATGACACTCTGCTGCCTACATTAATATGTGAGCAGTTGGTTTAAAATGTTGTCATGTACTTATAACTTTAATATCTAAAGTTACTTTTACATTTAAGAATGAAACACTGTTGACTAATATTGAGGAATTTAAAAACCTCTTTGGATAAAAATATGCTAATTGGTTTTCTTAGATAACTATAATTACACTACTTTCCCATCCTCACACCCTAATAAAACATAGGAGAAAAGAGAACTTCCCTTCCATAAATGAAATTTTTCATAAATAAAATATTTGTTATGCTGAAATCCCAATTGAGTTATGGTACTTTCCAGTCCATTCTTCTTCCTTTTTTTTTTTTTTGGTGAGGAAGATTGGCCCTGAGCTAACATCTATTGCCAATCTTCCTCTTTTTTTCCTTTTCTCCCCAAAGCCACAGTACATAGTTGTATATCCTAGTTGTAAATCATTCTAGTTCTTCTATGTGGGATGTCACCACAGCATGGCTTGATGAGCAGTGTATGTCAGGCCCAGGATCTGAACTAGTGAACCCCAGGCTGCTGAAGCGGAGTACCCAAACTTAACCACTCGGCCGTGGGGCTAGCCCGTGGTGCTTTCCATTCTTCCTGCCGGGTGACAACAATTAATGATATCTAGTATTAAACTTGTTTCATAATAATAACTAACTGAGTGCTTACTAGTGTGCCAGAAAATGTTCTTAGCTCCCTACATACTAATTTCTCATGTAATAGTCACATCAGCCCTAAATAGGATATATTATTAGCCCTGAGCTAACTGCTGCCAATCCTCCTCTTTTTGCTGAGGAAGACTGGCCCTGAGTGCACATCTGTGCTCATCTTCCTCTGTTTTCTATGTGGGACACCTACCACAGCATGGCTTGCTAAGTGGTGCCATGTCCACACCAGGGATCTGAACCGGTGAACCTCAGGCCACTGAAGCAGAATGTGTGCACTTAACTGCTGCGCCACTGATCTGGCCCCACTTTTGTCCTTTTGCTATGTGAATAATAACATCTTAAATAATATTATAGTCCTATAAGTTTCTCTTGCTTTCCTCCTATGGGAGTGGGGCTGATAGAATTTAATTAACTTGGAACAAGTATGATATAACCATTACAGATAGAGCCACCATCAGATAGAGATAGCAATTACCTTATAAGGTTTAAAATATAACAGCTGACAGTAATCACATATAGTAATATACGATGTCAAGGAAAACAGAATGAGTGTTTCAATCTCTTTAAAATTTGAAATTCTGAGATGTAAATATTTTGCCCATTTGATATTCATGCTTTTCTCTTTGTCTTTGTTACTTCTTTTGCCCATGTTACTTTCTCCATCTGGACTATTCTCTCTCTCTCTCTCTTTCTCTCTCCCTCTCTCTCTGACAGATGCTTAGATCACAATAATATCTCCTTTGTTGGTCCAGAGGAAAATCCTGAGGCTCTACTAAGGTTATTTCCTGAATCAAAACAAATAAATTTGTTTGAAAAGCTGATCCAAAGGAGGAGGGGGGGAAAAGACTTTAATGTGATAAACATTTTCCCAGGGATTTCAGGGCTATTATCCATCATTATTTGGTAAACAGAGTCAATTAAAGGCATTCACATGTAAAACATTTCTTACAAAGAGCTCACAGTGACTCTTACAGTCCTGGGAGAAAACCATGGGGAGGAGAAGAGGGGAGGAGGAAAGACTTCAGACCTTTAACCGAGAGTAATTGGAAACATTTTATGTGCTCTGAATTAATTTATTTGTGCCCTCTTTAAAATGTAATTGCTACTTCATTTTTAGGAAAAAGCAAATTCTATATTTCCACATAATGTTCTAATTACAAATTGTGTAGAGCATAGAGGAAGGGAGAACAGGAAAAAAAGCCTAAAGAAAAAAACCGCATTTGTAAATCTTATTTTTTTTCTTGATCTAGCTATTTTTTAGCTATCATTGGAGTATAATCATTTCACTCCGCTATACCGTGATTACATTACTTCATTTCCTTTACTAAAATTTTGTTGGTAGCTTTTCTGAGAGGGGAGGGTTTGTATGTGAATTACAGTAAAGTCCAAACGCCGTCCGGGACTATCACAAGAGCAGAAACAACCAGCTGCAGAAGAGAGTTTTCAAGTTTTCCCTTGTAGGCAACAGAGGACTCCAGCACAAGATCATAGTGAATTCATTGGTTTATTTCTGCAGCCGGTGTCTGGGGTCCTGCATCATCCTAACTTTTTAAAAGAAAGATACATAGTACATAACGTAATTTTATGAATATCATGTTAGTCGTCTTTGGATTTTATTTCTAGATTCTCTACTTCTTAACAATATTTTAAATAAACTTTAAAATATATTGTCATGCTTCTTAAATGTTGCCTTACTCATCTATTAATGAAGACATTAGGAGAAAGAAAAAAATGAAAAAAACCTCACTATTAGCTAAAAAACAAAATCCAAATATGTTTTCTAACTATGTAAATAAACATCAAAATAGCATTATTTTGCAAACTGTAATATTTTGGTGCATGCATATCTGAAATAAATTAGTGGGAAAAAGTTCCCCTTTTTTGGGGGGGCTTCAATACTTAATGTATTTGCATTAATATATGTGTCTTGGATATAATTGATATTTTTCCCT
Source organism: Equus quagga (assembly GCF_021613505.1). Taxonomy (NCBI): domain Eukaryota; kingdom Metazoa; phylum Chordata; class Mammalia; order Perissodactyla; family Equidae; genus Equus; species Equus quagga. Next base: position 124,535,842 of record NC_060270.1, on the reverse strand, counting down.
CAGAATAATAGAATTAAAGAAAAAAAAAAGGACCTTAAGAATCTAGTCCAATACTCTTATTTTACAAAAAAAAAAAAACAACCTCAAAACTGAGACTACCAAAGATAAATGGTTTTGCTCAAATTATACAGAGCTTGCATGGTGATGGAAACCAAGATGACATGTAGAGGTGGAATATTAGCAACCTTAATGCGCTATACACAGGAAGCCTAGGCCACATGTGTTGTTATTAGAACCAGCCTTCAATCTGTTCCCGCTGCGATCTCCAGGTTCGTTAAAATTAGAACCTTGGGTTTATTCACATTCAACCTGATGCTATTTGAATTTTTTAAATGCAATTTTTTACCTAAATATATGCTTATTGCTAAAGAAGGCTTTAATATCAAGCAGTATATATTTATATCTCTCAGTCCTCACCTCATGCCCGAGGACTTCTCATTCACTTATTTTTAAATTTGGATTTTTTTCCCTTAAAATAGAAGTGAATAAAAGTCAACGTCAGCACAGATTTCTAGGATTAACAGGCAAAAATACATGACTAAAATTTTGAAAATGTGCTATTTAAAAATTAAAAGAAGTAGTTCATTTGAAAATGTTCATAACTTTCCTGTTTTGATTACCATGATGTTATCACCTACCAACTTTTAAAATTTTCTTCAGAGTATGAGAAAACACTTTCTTTGACTAATTTAAGTCCCTTCTTCATTTTACCAGTGGTGGAGACAAACATTCTTAACTAGTCTTTTACTCTTCGTAAGACACATAAATTTTGCTGTGATCAGTCTTTGTAAATCATTAAAACAATGTGAATTATTATAACTATGGACACATATTTTGTAGCAGATAATTATTTCATTTATTTATTTATTTAAAAACTCAGTGACACACCAGGCAGTGCCCTGGGGACTTGCAGCTGAGTAAGGCAATGCCTTCTAATGCCCTCAAATAGCACTCACATTTGGAGGGGAAGATAGAAAAAGAGACCCAGGTTTAGGGTGATAATGCGCTATTCAAGGATGCTTAAAAAAGGAGCAGAGGTAATGAGGAGGGAAGTCAAAGGAAATGAGAAGTTCAGATAGGATTTCTTGAGGATTTCTTGAGAGCCAAAGTCCTGAAAAGACAGTAATCAGATCCTTCATAAAGCATCGTTAGCATTATTAGACAAAATAGCTCTGTTTTTTCCAAAATTCTGCTTTTCCTACATCCGACTAAAAGATTTTCCAGTTAAATAGTTGATGTATATGTTTAATAATGTTGAGTCCATCACTCCTTCCCTGACTAGGCAATAAACTAGGAAAACCTTTCCTTCTGTCTTCCAGTTTTAGCTCCCTCTCCCTGTCTCACTGTCTCTCATATTATAACTGTGTGCGCACACACATACACGCTCTCTGAAAAAGGGGACCAAACCATGTCTTTTTTTTAAACATTTACTGATCACTGACTCTAAGTGCCAACAACAGCATTATAAGAAGCGGTTAGTTAAAAAGACCATAGATCTAACTAAATAAATAAACAAAACAAATAATGTTACATCCAGTACATCCTGGTTGTATTTTTTCTCGCCAGCGTACCTTCCATCAGACAGAGGCAGAATTCTCCTAAGATGTTTTTCATGATGAAGATGTTTAGCAGGAAATTTAAGTTTGAATTGTGGATTGAATATTCTGTACATCTTCACTAGTTAAAGAATTAATTTCCAATTTTTAAAAGTACATGTTTTCTTACAAATAATTTTCATAAAATAGTAAAAGCTAAATCAAAATATATGCAATTTTACAGTACAACAAATTATTTTCAAGCCTAAAAAGTCATTTTAGATGATAAAGTCTTGTTTTTATTGTTTCTTTGCCAAACATGAACATAACGTTTTTTTTTTTTCCTCTGGGGATGGTGGTGGGGTGGTCCAGAATCAAATTTTGACAATACGAAAGAAGTGATAAATACATAGCCCAACATTGGTACTATTTTATATTAAAAGTCAACATTATGTTTTAAAACATAAATAATAATTTTTGTTTAATTAAATTAATAACACTACTGATTTGATTATTTTGTTTTAATTATTTTGTATGTATGTATTATGTCTTAATTATTATTTTGGACAACAAAATAACTAATAACCATTCTGGCTTTTCTTTCTTTCTCCTAGAACCAGTTACATTTTATATCCTTGCACCGTTTTATCTCTAACTAATAACCCCTTGCTATATCCAGATAAGGTATATGAGACATTCAGTTTCACTGGTGTTCCTGATCCAGAAAATGATTAAGCAAATAAAAATCAACAGTTGATAACAAACACAGAAGTCTTCTTAGGGTAGGTGTTTGTGACAAAGCAGAAAAGACTTCACTTCCTTAATAATATTGTCAGAGATCCAAAGAAAAGATGAGGAAGACTTGAGCCGTGGTGTTTATTACCATTCTTTGAAGAAAGACCTAATACATATATATGTAATATATATGCACCTCCTAACAGAGTAAGGGTCAGCACTGTTATGCACAAAGCAAAGTAGCTATGAAGAGAAGACAAGTGATTTTGGAGATGACACCCATTGTCACTCTCCCTTGAATATGTTAAATCCCATGCCTTTGGTGGCCGATGAAGTTCTCTTTGACAGAAAGCCGAGAATATTGGCATAGTTAAATATTCACACGCAATTTTATTCAAAATTGCTAGTCTTTTCACTGGGACCAATTAAGAAAATAAGACATTTTCTTTCTGCTGCAGGGAAGAGAGGGATCATTACCTCTCAAATACTTATCACCTCGCAGATTGTGACAGGTGATTTCGGGTTCTGAGATTTAAGCCCCACAGGATATTTGAGAGACCTGTGGCACGCCCATCCGGGGGAGCCGCAGAAACCCAGGCAAGGGTTGATTTCCGTCTACATTCTCGGTTAGGAAATCCCGAAGCTAGTATCCCAAACCAGCGCCTGTCCACGCAGAACCTGTCCTCTCTCTCCTGCATCTTGCTTTCTACTGTTTTCCTGTCTTTTTTTTTTTTGCCAATACAAGTCCCCTACTGCTATTCTTTTAAAAAATGTTATCTGCTGCCAAAAGCAGCATACTATTCAGACAGACTTATTGACTCCTGCCCCAGAAAGCCACATGTGAGTTTTCCAGCCCTTGCCTCCCCCAAAGTGGCCATCAGGCTATCTTTTATTTACTTTCATCTTCTTCTGTGGCTTTTTCCCCCGCTGACATTGCTGTACAGACTTTCGGTGGGAAACACTTCTGGCTGGAAAGACAGACACACATAATATGACAACCCTAACAATGCATAGGATTAATTTGAAGCGACCAAGACAGACCTCAGGATGTTGTGATTCCCTTCTCTCCCCGCGCCTCCCCCCGGAAAACGGCTTATTAGGTACCTAGGGAACAATTCCATAGGATTAAGTTACTCTCTTTCAGGTTATTTTAACTTTTACAAAAAAAGGACTTATTTTCCGTAATGATTTTTTTCCTCTTTATTGGGGAAAAAAATCTTACTCAAGAGGACAGATTTTTGACTTGACTTTTTAAAATGGTGAATTTTCGGGGCAATTGTCTCTTCTTTTGTTTCTTCAAGGTATTTTGCATTTTCACTAAAATGCACCATCTTAAGACTTAGAGAGGAAGCAGTCAAGTCAGGAAAATGTTTTACTGTGGTTGTTAAGGTCTATTACATACACTATGTCAAGCGTGACAGGGCATTTTTCTTTAACACATCCTCATCCATTAAGGCTGAGATTCAGAAAAAGTGCTTGGCACAACAATTTAGCAGGAAAGAAAGCTATTTTAAAAGTCTTTTGGGAACATGTTTGTGAAACAGGAAAAAACATACAATTGAGTTGATAATAGCACTCCGCAAAGGTTAGACTCACCGAAATGGCTTTGCCATCTTTTTTCACAGAGAACGTGTTGTTCTGAAGCAGCGGTTCTCACTTAAGCACGGCTTAATTCAGCAAAGAGCTTCTTCCTGTGCGACTTCTTCTGCACTGGAAAATCTATTTTTAAATTACAACCCAGACTTAGTCACAGGGTAAATAATTAAAAATAAGCTGTGTTTGGTATGTGCGCAATTTACAGCACTTTGTAGAGGGCATCACGGGACTGTGTGCCCAGCAAATTTCTCCATCCCATATGCAGTTTTCCACTCATTAATTCCCCCAAAGACTCTCGAGTGCCCTGCAGGCCTGCACCTTCACTTTCCCTCACACAAGCTTGGCTCATTTCTGTACCCAGGCTTTTGAGTCTCTAGGTCTTTGTCCCTAGAAAGTTCTAACTCTGTCCTCTATCACTGCACCTTCTTACTTACTTTGAATTCCTTAAACACTGACGGTTTGAAATGTGCTCCAATTCAATTCACAGACACACCTCTTAGACTACACTGTCTACTCCCTTCCCATGACGGACAGTCTTTCTGGACAAAATGTCACCATTTACTATTACATGATGATGAGAGTGAACTTTCTATTTTGAGGCTCTCCCTTACTGACCTCCAGAACTCTCTAGACAAACACTCCGAGACACTTTCTTCTTCAAAATGTCTGATCTGTATGCAAAAATTTTCCCACCACCCCTTTTCTGCTGCTAGATTCCCTATATTAGTGATTAGAACCTACTCAGATGCTCACGTTAGAATTTGGGGAATCTCTTCAGGTTTCTTACATTTGCTAAGTTCTCATATGCTCATAGATTAAACCATTTTAATATCTCCAACTTTTAAATACTCCTCTCCATCCCCACTATTATTAATATTATTATTATTATTATTGTGTGTGTGAGGAAGAGGCCCTGAGCTAACATCTATTGCCAATCTTCCTCATTTTGCTTGAGGAAGATTGTCCCTGAGCTGTGCGATGTCACCACAGAATGGCTGACCAACAGCGTTAGGTCTGCACCTGGGATCCCAACCTGTGAACCCCCGGCTGCCAAAGCAGAGCGCGCAAACTTAACCACTACACCACGCGGCCGACCTCCTCCATCCGCGCTGTTGTTATTCTTCGTTCCAGGTTCCAGCCTTCAGGATTACTTTCTTGCCTCACTTACTTAGAAGTTGCTGCAGTATTCTGATTTGTCTCTCTGCAACTTTCCTTGTCACCGTCTTTGAATTAATCATCCTATTTTCTAAAAAAAATATCTTGTCATAGTGCTGGACTGCTGAGTTCTCCCACAATTTTTATTCATTATTTGCAGCCAGGTTAGCAAATATTTGGAATACATGTCGTTCCTTCTCAGGATGGTGCCCCTGGCAGACATCACTGAAGCATCAGTTGACTCTCACTGAGTCTAGATTCAACTTCAACACTGCTGGTACAGCTGTCCTGCCTGCCACCACCAGCAATCAGAGGGGGCATCTTACATGAAAATCTCTAGCCTAGAGCATTAATTCAAAACTCTTCAACAGGACAAAAGATACCATCTTTAATTTGCTTTCTTGTCTTCCTGGAAAGCCTTATCTCTTAACATACCTGCATCTTTCAAGCACCTGGTACTTCCGTGTTACTGACTTTTTGATACTCCATTTAAGTGTCATATTCTCGATGTCTCTCTTTCTCTCTCTCTCCACATGCATACACACACACACACACAAATATACTTCCATGTAAAATGCATCATTCCATCTGATCAGACACTAAAAAATATTTATTGACTACCAATAACACTTCGTTATCCATATTTGTAAATCTGCCTTCCCCTACAAGGTTTTGACTATTTCTGAGAGCAGAAATAATAGCATTTCTGTATCCTGAGTAATTAACATAGCTTTTGGAATATACCAGTTTCCAAATAAATGTTTGAATGAATGAATAAATAAATGAATATATTAAAAAACACTAAGATGGAATTATGTTTAATGGTGTAAGAATTAGAAATCTTGTCAAGGGACAAATTTCAGTATTATCAACATTCTGTTTGCTTCTTTATAAAAATAATGGAGAACAGAGTTAATTTTAAATCAACTATGCATTTACCTGAGACACCTACATTGATTTTTCTCTTTCCTTCCTTCTTCCCAGCCTCCCTCTTTCCCACCCTTCCTCCTTCACATCCTTCCTTCCTCCCTCCCTTCCTTCCTTCCTTCCTACCCTTCCTTCTTTCCTCCCTCCCTTCCTTCTTTTCTTCCTTCCTTCGTCACTTTCTTCTTTCCATCTTTCCTGCACTTTCCTTTTACCTAGTAATAACATAATTAGTTTTACCTAGTAATAACTTCAGAAGGGAAATATTAGGATATAAGATTTTTAACCCAAGTTAATTTCCAAGAATGATCTAAAGTTCAATAATTTCTCTTCTCTTTCTTGCTAATATTCCTGTATGGTTTTTTTCTTGTTGTTATTGTTTGTAATAACACAATTAAAATATATCATAAATGTTATAAAAATATCTGCATTTGTATATAAGTGGTCAGTTTTCTACTCTTGTGAAAAACAAAATAAAAGACTGCACAAACTTTAAAACAACAAATCACTGTCAGGAGAAAAAAGATAAACAATTATGGATGCTATTTTTTTACCAAGGAAGATTAGCCCTGAGCTAACATCAGCTGCCAATCATCCTCTTCTTGTTGGGGAAGATTAGCCCTGAGCTGACATCCGTGCCCATCTTCCTCTACTTTATATGTGGGACGCCTACTACAGCATGGCTTGTCATGTGGTGCCGTGTCCGCACCCGGGATCCGAACCAGCGAACCCTGGGCCGCCGAAGCAGAATGTGAGCACTTAACCGCTGTGCCACCAGGCTGGCCCCAGCAGCATTATTTTTAATAGCTAAAAAGTGGAAACAATTCAAATGTCCATCAACTGATGAATGGATAAACAAAATGTGATATATCCATACAATGGTATATCATTTGGGAATAAAATAAAAGGAGTACTAAAACATGCTACAACATGGATAAACCTTGTAAACATTAAGCTAAGTAAAAGAAGCCAGTCACAAAAGACACATATTGTATGATTCCATTTATATGAAATGTCCAGAGTAGGCAAATGTATAGAGAGAGAGACCATATTAGTGGTTGCTTAGGGCTAGAGGAGAGTGGCAATGGGAGTGTTCTAAAATTAGATTGTGGTGATAGTTGCACAACCCTGTGAATACACTAAAACCATAGAATTATACACTTTAAATTGGTAGACTATATGGTATGTGATTTATATCATAATAAAGCTGTTTTTTTTAAAGAAAAAAAAGGAAATGCAAAGTCATGTGTATCTAAGGAAAGAATTATGCTGAGCAGAACATCCAGTTTTCTCTCTCTCTCCTTTGTCAAGAGATAAATATGTTCACATTATAAAACAAAACACATTGACCAAAAAACCTGCCTAGCTTACAGAGCATCCCATGAATGGAAAGTTTAAATCGTTCCTTCAATTTCATGTTCAACAACAACAAAATTTAGCTATGTTTTATATGTTTGGACTGTTTTGATTTGTAAGGAAAAGTGCACTTTCCTTGAAATTTGCTTTCAGAAACTACTTTTTAATTCATACGCAAATATTGTATTTCCCTTCAGAAATAACTTTTAATTTATAAAAAAAATAAACATTATATATAGTTAAGGCAAAAGGTATAGTGATATACCTGGAAAACTTCCCTTAATTTTAAATAGGATCCATTGGGGCCAGCCCGGTGGCATAGCAGTTAAGTTCACGAGCTCCACTTAGGCGGCCCGGGGTTTGCCAGTTCAGATCCCAGGCCCAGACCCATGCGCCTTGTCACCATCCTTGAATTAAGCAGGGCCAGTCTTCCTCAGCATAAAGGAGGAGAATTGGAGGCAGATGTTAGCTCAGGGCTAATCTTCCTAAAAACAAATAAATAATAATGCTGCTTGAACATTCATATACAAGTGTTTGTTGGGACATATGTTTTTATTTCTCTTGGGTGTATACCTAGGAATGGAATTGCTGGGTCATATGGTAACTCTAGGTTTATAATTTTGAAGAACTGTCAAACTGTTTTGCAAAGCGGCTATGCCATTTTACATTCCCACCAGCCATATATAATGGTTACATTTCTCCACATCCTTTCCTATATTTATTACTGTCTCTTTTTTATCATAGCTGTCCTAGTGGGTATGAAGTTGTATCTTATTTTGGTTTTGAATTGATTTCCCTATAAGTAGTGATGTTGATCATTTTTATCATGAGATTATTGGTCATCGGTATATCTTCTTTAGAGAAATGTCTTTTCAGATCTTTTGCCCATGTTTTAATTGGGTTGTTTGTTTTTTTATTATAGAGTAGTAAAAGTTCTTTTCAAAGTTCTTTATATATTCTAGACACAAGTCCTCTGTCAAATATCTGATTTGCAAATATTTTCTCCCATTCTGTGAGTTGCTGCTTCATTTTCTTGATGGTATCATTTGTTGCACAAAAGTTTCTAATTTTGATGCAGCCCAATTTGTCTATTTTTTTGCCATTTGTGCTTTGGGTATCACATCTAAAAAACATTGCCAAACACTAGGTCACAAAAAATTGTTCATATGTTTTCATCAAAGGGTCGCATTACTTTTTGAGCTGGCTGCAAATATCTTGCCACAGGCACATATTAGCTGTAGATTATCCAAGAGCATATACTGCTAAGTCTATTTCAGATTTAGAGAAAATAATCACCTCATAGATACATTTGGGTGTAAACGTTAGTTTCTGCACTCCTATTAGCGGGGCTTGGAATATGCTTTGGGAATTAATAATGATGCTTTGCTTTGATGTAAAAGAGAGTAATCTTTAGATACTTAGATTACAAGATAGAAAGGAGCTTGAAGTCATCTTATTTTACAGGTCAGGAAACTGAGGCCTGGCAGTGACTAACCTAAGGATATTCAGGCTCTGTAAGCTAGGTAGAATGGAAAATGGAATTTTCTTGGTAATCTTTCCATTATACCAGCATTTCTCGTAGTGTTAGTTAGAAATGTTTTGGTTGCAAGAGATAAAACAACAAATCAATCTTGTTTAGGCATAAAGTGTAACTTACTGGTTACATGGATGAAGAAATCCATTATGGGAGCTGATTTCAGATGTGGCCAGACTCTAGGGCTCTAACGTCCTGCAGTCTCCACCAATCCCCAGCTGTCATCTGATAGCCTCTGCTTGACTTCATTTTTTGGGATAGGTTTTCTCCATGTGGTAGGAAGGATGCATGAGGGGAGCCCAATAATCATGCTCTCCTTGCTTTGCAACCTCCGCAGAAAGAGAAAACCTTCCCTGATAACACTAACAGAGATGTCCCAGGGAGAATTCTGATGGCGTGGCTTGGACCACATTTCCATGCCTACGCCAATCTAAATCAGAGGACTGTGCTAGTCTGCCCAGATTTCAGTCACTTCCTACCTCAGTGACCAGGAAGCCAGCCTCACTTGAACCAGAGGGAATAGATTCTCTATTGGGAAGAAAGGTTCATTCCATCAGAGAAAAAAAGAACACGTGCTGGACCAACAGTATCAGCAGCGTGTGTGTGCTTCCCAAGTCCTGAGAAATGCTAAAAGGTGTCACATAAAATTTTTTTGGAGAAAGATTGAAAGCTCCAAATACCAAAAATACCATAATTTTGATGATGGACTGCTAGGTTAAGTTAAAATTCCAGCAGAATTATATATTTTTTGATTTCATCGTCTATGGAAGAAAGCATGTTTTCACATAGATTTTGACTCCTAACTTTGTGGAAGGGAAATAAGTGTAAAGCTCTTAGGCCAAAGGGCTAGAAAAATGTGTTTTGCTTCTATGCTCTTTGAGCAAGCAATTCTTTCCATATTACATCTCCTGGAGGGAGAGCGCTCCACCAAGTACAAAGCATTTTTTTTAGGCTCCCCCCCACCTTTTACTAATTGGGCTGGGGTTTGGCAGCTTGCCTCTTTCCAATAAAAAGAGGGTGACCAAAATCACCGGAAAATGGTTAATTATGTCCACAATGGGAAGATTATTCCCGTGAGTAAGTACTTCAGAGTGTAAAATGAAGTCCCAAATTTAATCACAATATTATCTCTCTTTAATGGTTATTCAACCTGGAATGTTCATTAGATTAGAAAGTAAGCAGAGTCAACTTTTTTTTTGGGTTCCAGTACAGTGCTGGTAAAAGCTTTCATCGTCAACCTAAAATTAAAGTCAAACCTGGGCAATTTTGTATCTTGTTTTTAATTGGATTAGCATGTTATACTCTTTAAGATGTGACTGATTACAACATATACAAACAATCCGCAGAGCTTTAGTTTATATAAACTCAATATTAGGAAATATGCAGTGATATTAACATCATAGATGGACATCATATTTGGGAATATACTTGTTATTATTTGCTTTATTTGATATTTTCCTAACTGACTTAAGTGATAGAATTTAAAAAATCTTATTATTTCTGTAGAAGATAAAAAAACCCAAGATGCATATGACCATCACCTTAAAATATAGGGTTAATTTTCACTTATAATGCTATTGAAATTATGGCAAATAACTTAAAATGTATAAGTTTACTTATATTTCTAAAAATTTTAACATGATATAATAGTAGCTAACATTTACTGAGTTCTGAAAGGTTTTTGTGCATTATCTCATTTTATTTTCACAATAGCCTTCTGCTTTAGGAACTATTTTGCAAATGAGAAAACTATTCTTACAGAACTTGTTTAGCTTGCCAGTGTGAGGCCAAATTGGGTCTTAACATCAGGAAGGCTAACTCACATTTGTAGCCAGTCTAACTACCGCCTCTGCTTGTAACTGATATCACACGTTGTCCCTCTGTTATGCTAATTATTAAAGATCAGTCAAATGTCACTTTATTTATTTCAATATCTCTCTGGAAAAAAGAAAACTGTCTCACTAGTCAATAGGACAATATTGACAATCGTGGTCAGTAGTTTCCCCGCAAGCATCTTTGCTGCAGACATCTTTGCTGCAAGCATTTTCGTTACATAACTAATTGACCGTAAGGCAATTTTTCCATAAAAGATAAAATCATGAAAAATAACAGAGATATTAATTAAAAAGGACATAATAAAACATGAATAAATAAATAAAATTAAAAAGACTTTATTACAAAATACTAAATATTTGAATACATTTAAAACGTGTACGTAGATTCATGGTAATACTGCACAAAAAACTGATTTTATTTTTTTTGTGGATAGTACTTAACTAAGCACGTGTTTTTGTTCTTTGGGAAATGTGGGTTCAACTCTGCGCCCTCAAAGAAGAGGCCCTTGGCTCTCTTATTCTCTTGCAATGTAGTATGTTTCAAAATAAAAAAACAACTCTTCGGGCACATCATTGTCATGTCAGCTTGATAAAGCCATCAAGAAAACATCGCTAGCTGGAAGAAACGCTAACTGTTTTAAGACCAGCATCTGCTCATTACTGTGTAGACCATTATGAGGGCTAGCTAAGATTAATATCACATAAAAATGGGAGTAACTTCGAGAACTTCATCAGTGGAGAAATGAAAAGAAACCGACAAGAAAAAAAACCTGGTGACCAGCTATTTTTTTTTTAACCTCTAATGGTGGTTGATTCATCAATGGAAAAATGGCACCAAAAAACAAAAAACAAAAAAACCTCAATCTCTCAACAGTTATTTTTTAATCTTTTATGGCAAAACTGCCTTATAGCCAATTAGTTATGCAACAAAAATGCTTGCAGCAAAGATGTTTATGGCAATACTACCCAGCACCATTTACGATATATGTTTTCTTAGCATGTAGAACTTAATAGTCATAATTAAACTCAGGTGTCTCTTTAAAAATAAAATACCTTCTAGAGGTTTTTATGAGAATTTTTGTTGACTTTTAAAAATTGGCTATTAGATGTGCTTATATACTCGGTCATTCATATGATTTTTTTTCTTTGTGAGGAAGAGAGACCCTGAGCTAACATCTCTTGCCAATCTTCCTCTTTCTTTCCGAGGAAGATTGTTGCTGAGCTAACATCTGTGCCAATCCTCCTCTATTTTGTACATAGGATGCTGCCCATGGCTTGATGAGCAGTGTGTAGGTCTGCACCTGGGCCCCAAACTCGTGCACCCCAGGCCGCTGAAGTGGAGTGCATGAACTCAACCACTACACCAATGGGGCAGCCTCTCACTTTGATGAACTAAATGTAATAAACTTTCTTACTGTTTCAATTGATTACCTTGTGGAATTTATGCACTGTTGAATCATTTCTTAACATGTCCTGTAATTTCTGACACTCTGTAATTTTTAAATTTTTACCTAGGTCATTTTCTGTGAAATGCAAAAGAGATAAAAACCCAATGTAGCCAAAATTCAGAAATTGTTGGTTTCCAGTCCCAGGAGCGTTAAGGCTATTCGAATGATGACAGCAATCAGTTTAGCTTGGCCTAGATGAACTGATTAGATTCCATTCTGAGAAGTCTGGCAAGGGAGCTTATGAAGAAGTATGTTTGCTTTTCTAATTTCGATTTTTTGCAGCGGAGAAGAGAGAGCTAGACTTTCCCCAAACGGCCTCTAAAATGTAAGAATAGTTCTAAAAGGAGGCAGTAGAAGATGAGGTGAAATCAAGATGTGATTTGTTTTGGCCTAGATAACTTTTCCACGAACTCCAATGTGACAAGAAAACTCAGGGAGCCAAAAGGTCCACTGTCCACAGTCTTCAAATTCCAGCTCAAACTCCTGGGCCAATTGGTGGTAGGAGACCCACGGAAAGTCTTCCTGAGCCAGAAAAGATGGTGTCAGGAATGACTTAGTTTCAAGGATGTTGTGGATTTGGGTTATTTTGAACAGAAGTATTCCTGTATGCCAACCACTTTTTTCTTTTTGCATAAATTTTGAACCCCTACCCAAGGCTTAAACTGATCTTGTCCTATTCTTTCATTTTATAAAAGAGACACCTGGGAGGGGTGTAACTCGCTCAAGCTCATTGAATGACAGCATATTGACTGAAGCCAGGACTAACTTCCTGTCTTAAATGTTCGTGAAATCATCCCCCTCAGCACCTCATAAATGAGTCCTACGGGCTGTGTTTAAAAGTAATGAACTGAGCCTCTAAAATCAGCATAAGATTACTGCTCTTCAACTTGATAAGTATTTTTGTTGAGGTCAGAAGTCTTAACTTATATTCACTTTTATCTCCCTACACAACTAGGTAAAAGCAGATGCTCAATAAATAGGGTAAGATGACTAACTGAATTCCTGGAAGGATTTCTTAATTTAAAATGCATTTTAAAATGCTCGAGAGTAAGATAATATATGTGGTTTTTATTTTGGTAACTTACCAGAATGGCAAGTCTGAGTTGTCAAGCCACTTACTCATGTAAGTTTAGAAAAAATCTACTATCACAACATTACTAAGAAAATGAGTTAAAATAAGACATTGTGTAAGAAAAAATATAAATGTGTTTGATGAATAGAAGTGAAATGAAACGCAAAAAATTGGATAGTTAGGCAAAAGAACTGAATGAGCAAAATAGAAACGTATCCTGACCTTTTTAAACCTTAATTATCCAAATAAATGACTCAGTTCTCTGAGTCAGTATGGTGTAGGGCAAAGGGCCCTGAATTTAGAGTGAAAGAATCTAAATTCTTAGCTTGGGGTCAGCCCTAGGCATCTGGGGGACCTTGGCCAAGTCACTAAAATATGTATACTGTACTTCCCTGGTTCATTCAGTTGAGATTATCATTGCCATAACTAATTAGAATCATAGAATAATGCAGATAATAGCAATAGCTAATGCTTATTGGGAGTTTATTATGAACATGTTCTTTATATTTGTCATGTAATTTAACATTTAAAACAACCTGACTAGGGGTCAGCCGGGTGGTGTAGCCGTTAAATTTGTGTGCTCTGCTTCAGTGGTCCAGGGATCGCAGGTTTGGATTCCAGGCACAGACCTAGCACCACCCGTCAAGCCATGCTGTGGTGGTGTCCCACATAAAATAGAGAAAGGTTGGCACGGATGTTAGCTCAGAGACAATCTACCTCAAGCAAAAAGAGGAACATTGGCAACAGATGTTAGCTCAGGGCCAATCTTCCTCACGCATGCATAAAATTAAATTAAAAAAATAAAAATAAAACAACTTGACCAGACAAGTTATAAAAATTCTAGGCCACATTGATTGAGCCACTGTTCGTACACCCATTTTCCTGTCAGGAGATAGGTTTAGAGAGGTTAAGTGCTGCAAGAACTGGAATTTGAAGCGATGTCTCTCTGATGCCAGCATACATCTTCTAACAAGTATGCAATAGAAAACAGAGCTAAAGATCAAGTTCAGTACTCATTTTCTAGTTGGATAAACCAAGCAGAAAAGAGTTGAATTGATTTTCTCAAAATCACAAAGCAATTTAGGAGCAGCTGGAAAGAGATGCTGCTAGCTAATGTGACTGCCTTGCACTATGATTTCCAAAGTTGGGAGAGATGACCAGTCAGTGAGAAGCAGAAACTTACCACTTAAGTTTGGAGAGAAAATGTAATTCTTGATCAGGTGAGGATTTGTAATTAGTCTTCTACTACAGTTGTAACAAACTGCCACAAACTTAGTGGCTTAAACCAACACCCTCATAGTTCTATAGATCTGGCGGAGCCAGCAGCAGGGCATCAATTCCTTATCTCGTGTTATCTCTTCAGCTTTCTTTTCTGCTGCATCTCTCTGACTCCTCAACATTCTTTTTCTACTTTGAAGGGTTCAAATGATTCATTTAGGCCTACCAGGATAATTCACAATAATCTAGGATAATCTTTCTATTTTAAGGTCCATAACCTTAAAATCACAGATTCTGGGGATTAAGGCATGCAAATATTTGGGGCCTCATTATTCTGCCTACCACAGGACTTTTCCATCTGTACCACTGGTTCTCAATTGTAGCTATACATTAGAATAACCTGGAAAACCTGAAAAAATGCTTATCCCTGGGCCCCAATCAAGATGAACTGAATCGGAATTTCTAGGGGTAGAATCCAGGAATGATATATTTTTTTTTTTCCTTTTTCTCCCCAAAGCCCCTCTGTACATAGTTGTATATTCTTTAGTTGTGGGTCCTTCTAGTTGTGGCATGTGGGACGCTGCCTCAGCATGGCTTGATGAGCAGTACCGTGTCCGCGCCCAGGATTCGAACCAACGAAACACTGGGCTGCCTGCAGCGGAGCGCGAGAACTTGACCACTCAGCCACGGGGCCAGCCCCAGGAATGATATTTATTTAAAGGTGTCAGAAAATTATAATACGCTTGAGAGGATTAAGAACATCCTAAAACACCAGGTTTCTTCAATTTGATTAAATTCATTTTGTAAGTAATCCACTCAAAATACACTTTCTCTGTAACCTCTTTATGCCCTGGCTCTGCTAGGGTTTGGAGTCACCAAGATGGTAATGATGCAAGTCCTATTCTTACTGTGCTCACAATCTAGTGGCACAAACAGACACACAAAGGAATAATTACAACATGACATGATACGTTTTAAAATAGATATTTGGATAACTTGTTCTGGGAGTTCTGGGACATTAATTGTGCCTCGGAACATTGCAGAATATTTTGCTTGATTTATACTTGATAGTTCTTTTTCAAGTAGTCTGGTCAGTACTTAGAGGAATGAATTTAAGTCTGTCCAGGTTTCAGCATGCCCAATGAGGATGATGTATTTATATTGTGCTTCCCAAAATCTAACAGGCCAAGAATTTCCCCGGGTGCTTACTAAAAATGCAGATTCCCAAGTTCATCTCCCAAAGATTCTGATTCAGAGGGTCTGTGGTGGGGCCTAGACACTCTAACATGTTCAGCAAGTTCTGGTGGTGATCCTCAAGCAGGGATCCGTGAACCCACACTTTGAGGAACGCTGGTTTACACTACATCAGTGATTTGGTACCTGTTCATTCAATAGCCTGAAAAATAATGCAAGCTCCAAGTGATATTACAAAAAAGGACTTATAGTTTGAGTTTCTTACATGAGTAACGGATCGTTAGGAATGAGAAGTCTCTTTATATTTTAATTTTCTTACCTCTTGGTGTATTGAAAGTGTTAGGGACATTCTAGGCCAGGCTGGGAGTGGGGAATTGAAATCTTACACTGACATTTCTTTCTCAAAGACTCTATTGGAAATAAAGACAGTAATTTGCATGAATAATTCTAGCATGAAGTCTAAGCTTTTACCAAAAAATAAGCAGTGAGGACAGAATAAAGGTAACCAGGATCTTGTACTTTGACATTTTTCTCAGTGACACAATGTATTCTTCATAGTATAGAATGACAGAAAGAAGTTTCTATTTGCCATACAAGTGTGGAATATTGGAATTGGGGAAAAGCACTTATTCCTTGCTTTGATTCAGGAGAAATGTAGCTTGTTCAATACGCCATAAAAGAAGGCATGTATTAGATAGGAAACAGCCTCATTTTGCTCAAACAAAGGTTCAGGATACTTAATGGCAAATTAGATATGTGGGGAAATGCTTCTGTTAGCCAACTTTATAGTGACTGGGTAAATAAATGGAGAAAAGAATATGGCTCAGGGCCTGTAAAAATTCGAGATACTTTGGAAATGGAGAATGGAGGAGTGGAAGATGAAAGTTTTCTTTTTTTTCTTAATCTTGGAGTGAACATACACTTTTAATATTATGTTTGGGTGACTCAACTAAAAATAAGAATTATTATAAAGAAAAATAAATTTATGGAAAGTGTTTTTAGGAATAATAAAACTTTGGGAAGATAAGAAGCCAGTTTGTAAGGCATTAAGATGCATTTACAGAATTTGTGTTTTGTGTTCTGATAAATTAGTATTGATTAAGTCACACTGACTGATAATTTTTATGTAGAATAAAACATCCCTTTACACTGAAGTAAGCCAAGAAGATTGGTTGAAATTTATGAACTTGGAAACACAGATCCATGAAAAATGACTTGTGGTGTGGATCTATGGTGATTTTAAGAAATGAAACCAGAATGATGTTACATAAAGCCCTGAGTGACTAGGAAGCTATATTTCAAAAGCTGTTTGAGATTTTAAGACATTCTTCATTTCTCAAAGTTTTCTGTGATGAGATAAATTATTTCTATTTTATGTTGGTGATTCTCTGGGCAAATTGCATAGGACTATTTAGAAATAAGCTATTTTTTATTCCATGTGTAAAAATTATTTTGTTTCTAGCAGTAGAGAGAAATCTTCCACTTTGTTTAATTTTGAGAAGTGAAAATAAAATAGTACTTACAGGATCCGTGAGGCTAGCAGTTAGAAAGAGAAAATGCCAGTAACTAATACTATACCATTGTGATTACAAATTCACTTCAGAGTTTAAATTAGAGCTTTCTCAGTTTTGAAGAAGTCCTTTACCTACCAACAAACCTGAGCCCAGTAGGAAAAATACACCGGCAGATTTATTCATTTGACTTGACCTCCTTTAAGTATGTATTTTATCTTTCCTCAAAATTGAATGAGAGCTGCTACTATATTTCATGAGGCAACATGTGACTCAGTTATCAGTAAATAATTTAACAAGATCTGAAAGAGGTTTACAATGATTTGCTCAATAGTTTTGGTCAGTTAATATCAAATGTATTTTAGCAAAGATAAATTTGGAATAAGCTAAATATAGAAAAGAGATCCATTTGCTAAATGAGCGTATTAGAGGCAGTATGCCAAGAACCAATCAAATATGCTTCTCCTGATAACGGTCATGTCATTACATCTACCAATATGAGACTCAGTCTAACCTGAACTTCAGACGTATCTGCAATGGTATTATCTACCTGGCCAGTCATGATCCCTCCATTATTGACCTAAAGAGCTCTTAGTTAAAGGGGTGATTCCTCCATTTTGGACCACTCACCACATGTGTCTGCTGGCTGGAAAATTTGATAGGGCCTTGAGAGAGAAGATGACTCAAGTGACTGGATCACCACATAAAATGGACATTGCCAGATCTCATGGAGAGTACAGCTATCCGCCATGTGTTTGAAAGTCTGCCACCCAAACTTGTTGCTGCATCCTTGATAAAACCAGGGGCCATAGATCTGCCCTCTTAATTAGATGTGCCGCAAGTTTACATAGTGCAAGATACAACCTTGTTCCTAGGAGCACATTTTCCCAATCACTAGGAAATAGGGTGAAGAAGGAAAACTATAAAAGTGGAATTATTTGCATTGATGAATATTTTGTGAGTTGAATAAATCCCTCTTGAATTATTGGTGCCAAGATGATCCAGCGAACACTAAGAGATTTCACTAAGATATTTTGGATCTCTGATTTTGAAGCCTATTAGATAAGCAACAAAAATACCTGCTAGTGTTGGGTGAAATGTTTTTCAAATATGTCGGGTTTGGGAAAACTCTAAACATATTTTTTGAAGAACTTTCCACTTCGAGTTTTGAGCCCATGTACATATTAAAGGTAATTTAATCTTGACTCATGTGTAATCAAAACATTGTTGCATAAACACCTATCTGACTTCCAAAGAGAATAATATTTCTTTACATTCTTACTTGTATATTCCTGGACTATATATATTTAATACAGAAAAACGTAAATTACCAATGTCTTCAATTTGGCTTAACTTTATGACTTCCAAAGTCAGTACAGTACATTACTGTTTATTCAATATCAAAACCACCACAGAACTCGAAAACTGAATAGTTTTCAGGACATTATCTTGTAAGAAAGTAAACATGCTGATATAAGAACTTTTTTTCCAATTTTCATTGTCAGTATAGATTCAAACACCATCTAAAGCCTTCTACTAGAAGAAACGACAGTTAATTAATAGTTATGATTAGCATTCTTGGTTGTAAGTTTAAAATCCTAAAGTACTTTATTGATTCACTTTTTCATTTATTTATTCATTCATTTATACACCAAATGTAAATTAACTGCCAGGCACAAAGAATACAAAAATCAATCAGATACGGTTTCTGGCTTTCAGAAACCATACCAGCAAGGGAAATAGACATAGGGAAGTAAGACTAATAACACATCCCAATAAATGATTAGATAAAGTTATTCAAAGGAAGACTAAGCTATTGTTTAATTTAAAAGACTTTTTATCATGTTCTAGTTTTTTGAAATTTACTTAAAATATTCAGTTAATTGCTCAGTGTCTCAACAATCCCGGATAAATGAAAATTGATGTAAGTTTCTCCAAATAATGGAAAACAACAAATATTTGTGACAAAATTCAAATATATTGTAAGCAAAAGAGATTTTGAGAAATTGGAGTAGCTTAGTGCGAACCCTCTGGCTGAATGGTAAGTTTGCATACTCTGCTTGGCGGCCCAGGTTTTCGCTGGTTCATATCCTGGGTGCGTACATATCACTGCTCATCAAGCCCTGCTGAAGTGGTGTCCTACATAGCACAACCAGAAAGACCTACAACTAGAATATACAACTGTGTACTGGGGGACTTGGGGGCGAAGAGAAGAAAAAAAATTGGCAACAGATATTAGCTTAGGTGCCAATCTTTAAAAAAGAAAATTGGAATAGCTTAATAAAAATATCATTTTGAAAGTGGTATTTTCTTTGAAAATTTCAATTTATGATGGAAATGATTTTGGTTTATTAAAATAATGTTAAATTATTATATCAATCAATATTTCAGGTCATGACCCGTGGATTTAAGAAATTCCTCAAGACGATGTCGAATATGATCCAAGAGAAAATGTGATTTGAGTCTGGAGACAATTGTGCTTGTAAGTCCTGGAAAATTAGATTTTCTCATAGTACAATGCAATAAAAACTAACATATCAACTCATTAATTACTGAATTGAAAAAACTTTGATTCATTGTTTTCCTCATGCTACTTTTTTTATATTTAAAATTAATACAATGCTTCTTGATTTTTTGGTTATATTTTTCTTAAGGTCAACTAGTAAGAAAAACCCAATATAGCTGATAGAAGAGAAAACATTATTTGGAAGATTGCTACAATTAAAAAGAAAAGCTGCTTCTAGGTGAGTAATTGGTGAGGGCAAGCAATGGCACAGATTCTCCGTGCTAGTTAATGATGTGCTCTCGTTGCTTGTGATAATAAAAATAATCAAAGCATGTGGAAAGATTTTTATGATTCTTATTCTTATATTTGCCCTGTAACAAAAATCATGACAAGTTTCCTAATGAAATTAAATCCAAGTGCTTAGTTCACTGACAAATATCTACTGATTGGAATTTTTTTATCTTCTTTGAAAAATATTTTTTACACATTCAGTTAAATAAGTGATCATTTATATCTCATAAGAATACTGTGAGAGTAGGTTGCTCAGGAGCCTTATAGGGAGTAAGCAATATACACTTTACCTTAGCAATGTTTGTATCTTAGAATTAAGAAGGTAGGGAGTGGTGTTTTAGACGTTATTTTTCATTAGCTCAGAATCGTATCTCCCATTAGAAATATTTAACAGAAAGACTTTTATTTGGTATTGCCCATCTCCTGTAAACTTATTTTAGTAATGTAGATGACTTAGGGAATCTTTTATTTCCTGATTAAAAAAAACCAATTGAATCCTGAAATGAAGAATAATTTGTATTAAATTATAAGGCCATTTTTATGACATATGCATGTTGATTCCCAAGAAATTGACCTGAGAACAATTTTCACCCTTAAATTAATCAGAAAAATAAAAATGAGATTAATACTCATAGGAAATAAAGGTAAGCTTTTTTTTGTGTTCTTGTGAAACTCTTTATTTTGGTATTTTAATCATTTTATCTCAATTTTGGTAAAGGAAAAGAAAGCAAGATGTTTTCTAATTACTTAAAAATATATATGTAAGAAGCTTTCCTGATGGTAAGGCTAATTAAATTAAAATGTATTTAATTAAGTTCTTTAGTACTTTAAGCCATGATGCTCTTAACATTTGTAAAACATAAGACTATTAATGAAAGCTTTAAAGCAAAATTATTGTGTAGTTTTAAAAGAAATTATCCATTGAGAACCATCTATATTTCACAATATTGATGAATTATATTTCTTTCATTTTCTATTGCAGTTTGATTTATATTATATAGCATATTTCATTTTGGCTTTAATGATGGAGAAAAAGTGTATCCTGTATTTTGTGTTTCTCTTGCCTTTTTTTATGGTAAGCATAAATTCCTCTAATGTATCTCCCTATCTCTGATTATTTCTGTTTTCACTTCCAATATACCAATAATTGATAACGGTTAATGACAACAAAATGACATGCACATATTTGATGCATAAATTAAGTAAATTTTTATATCCAATCAATACAGCAATAATTCATTTCCTTTCAGTGGGCACTTTTAGGCGATTAATCCGACAGCAGGCACTATAGGATGGTGGGCAGGGTGTGTGAGCAGGGGACGTCGAAGTGAGGAAGGTCAGTGGATACCCATGCTCAAGACACCAGCGGAAAGTAATTATCAGAATGGCTCTATAGTACTGTTGTAGTAGCAGATAAAATATTTTCAACCAGATCTGTTGATTCTAAGTTAGATCTATCAAAAAAGCAGATTCCAACCTGTTGATTTTTCTCCCATTCTGCCAACTGATTGACTTATATTGACTGAAAAGCGATTCAGAACCGTGCACTATATTTTAAATTAATTTCCTCAGCTATTCATTCAAACAAGTATGAAGTGTCCATTTTCTGACAGGCACTGATGCTAAGTTTGGAGCAGCTATGGCTGTGAGTGTTTGCTCTCATGCCTGCCTCTGCAGGTATATGGGGCTATGTGGGAACGGAAGTGGAGGATAGACTACGGATGACTGAAAAGCAATTGCTATACTGGAGGGGTCATATGCCTTATACATTTAATTTATTTTTATTTACAGAAATATTTTGTTCATATTTTTTCTCTGTCTCTCTCATATTAAAACAGTGACTGCACCTTTATCTCATTACATGTATGAGAAACCGAGAGACATAAACTCATCTAATTCTGTGCCAGCAAATAATTTTCTCTCCTCTTGTGTTCCCAACCAAGCAAACCCCACACAGATTCAAACAAAGAAACACAACAAAATGTACAAAACCTAAACGGGGAAAAAAGCAAGACTACATTCCTGTTAACATTTGTATTTGAAAACATTCTCAAGTCTCAAGCGGTCCAAATTCTGCACTTCTTAGATGTTATCTTAGGTAAATAGACCAGAATTCAAGAAACAGCTCTTCTGTTTCTTCAGCTCACACCCTCCATTGAGCATGCCAGTGAGCTGCTCGGGCCAACACTGGTTTCCTGTAGGTAATTCTGGAACCGATTACCAATCTGATTATTGTAATTTAAGAAATTGTGACCGTTTCTCTTGAGTTCATTCAGATGGTGTTCAAATCTGAGTTCTTATTTTAAGCAAGAGTAAAAATGATACAGGTTTTATGCAGTTCTATAAACTTCCTGAGAACAAGAGAAAAAAATATTAATTTTCTTGATGTTATAAATTTCCATTTATTACTTGTGCAGCACGCCTGCTGCAGAAATCCTTATTAGGAAATTGAAACCAAAAAAAGAGGAAAGAGTTAATGTTAAATGGTGGTCAGGAGATGGTGAAACTTCAGTGGTGCTACACACTGAGGGAATATTACTATTCAGACTTTACTAAATTCAGCTTCCTGGTAGAGAAGAGAAAATCAAGAACAAGAGAACAAAATAAGAGTAGGAAGATAACTGCTTATAGAAAATAGTTAATAGAAATAATGGAAAAGTGAAGGAAAAATAAGATTTAAGAGATATTTTTACAGGACTCATATCATAAAATGGGGAAAAATCATAGAAATTAAAGTGGAAGTGAAGCTTAAAATAGTGCTACTAATTTGGAAGAACATGAACATAGACTTTGTCCAAAAACTTTATTGATATGCATACAATAAAAATTCTATTTACCAGCATCATAGATGAACTTGTCATTATTTTGATTATCAAAATATAGTGATAAAAATGACAACAATTTTGAGCATTTACCTCGTAATTAAATGCTAGATACTTCCCCTCTGTTGTCTTAATACTATTTCATCTCATTTTACCTAAGAAAGCAGAGGCTTAGGGGGTTAAGAATCTTGCCTACATTCACAGAGCAGGAGAAAAAGTAGAGGTGGGTTTCGAACACAGCTCAGTCTGCATTCCGGAACATGTCTTGGAGCCAGCTCCCACAGGCTGCTGAGAGCCGACTGCTGACTGTGCTTCCCAACGCTGCCAGTGGCAACTTCTTATAGGTGGCCTCAAATTGGACATGGTGGGGATATTTGTACCATGGAAACTGGCAAACACTGAATCAGAGAGTTCCCCTTAGAGCCAGCTGACCACGCAGTACATCACTGCACTTAGAGTTTTCCACGGTGACAGCCAGCCTCCCACAGACATTCTCACAATTCTGAAGTTTTATTTTTTTTTAATTCCTTAGATTCTTGTCACAGCAGAATCAGAAGAAGAGATCCCTGATGACTCAATTCAGTTGAGTGTTACTAGAAATAAAATCATGACAGCTCAATATGAATGTTACCAAAAAATTATGCAAGACCCTATTCAACAAATAGAAGGTAAACATGACTATTTAATTTTAAATTATTTGATATATATATATATTTTTTTAAACTACCCCATTACATCATTATGGGTTCCTTAGCTTCCTTATTAAAAATGTGTTAGCTTCTAGTTTTTCTGGTATATCTGCAGTTTTAACTATTTATTTATGGAGAATATTTATGACATAATTTATCTTGCTCCTTTTAGAAAATTCTATGTAAATAAACTATGTGCAACAGGGGTATTTTTAGGGATAAATAAAGATATTTAAAATATCAAATAAGTATATGTCTTGAATTGAATCACTGACCGTCGATTTTCAGTTTATGGAATCTGTGTTTCCTTTTTTCACAATCTTCATAGGAGCTTGCATAACAGAATGACAAACATTTTTTTTTTTTTTTTTGGCCAAACACATACTTTGCATAGGACATTTGGTAGCAAAGCTAATGAAATCTAAGTGCTTCTGTTTCCATAAGGTGTTCTTTAGATATTTTTGTCACATGTATTGAGGGCCTATTCAGTGCCAGATATTTGCTTCAATTCTGAGGATGCAAATATAAGTAGCTGAAGTAGCGTTGCCAGATTCAGCAAAAACCAAAACCAAAAACAGGCTCTGTCTTTTACCTGCCAACCCTAAAGACAGGGTCATCTTCAAGGTATAAAACACAAAACTCACAGTGAAACCAAGCAAAATGAAAAGATTTTAGATATTTCTAAAGTGATAAATTATCATTGGAAACAAAGATCTTAAAATTTGGGGGAAAATATTTGATAGTATAATACATACTGTTTCTTATATAAATTTAATGTTATAAGTAGGTTATTATTACTATTTTTAACTGTTAAAATGAACTTGCTTGTGAGAAAGAGAAAAAGGTGATTTTTCTACATTGGTCAACTTTTAGAATCTTAATTTAACTGAATAATAAAATTACTTCATCTTTGGAGAAGTATTTAGACATACCTGTCCAAACATTTTTATTATAAGATACTCAGCCAGTTAAAAAATATCTGTAAAATACACCAGACAATGGCAAATTATCTAATATTAGGTCAATAGTGGTCAAATTATCAAGTAATTAAAAATTATATTCAAATTCTGTGTTAACTGATCTGGCTTTTTACTTTATTTCATTAAAATCTCAGTGTTATTAGTTTACAACTATTGAATTAACACCTTCCAGATTACCTAGATATATGTAAAAGCAGGCTTCAAATCTAATTGTTGAACAATAGGAATATCTCTATGAGAGTTTCATAATAAAACAATTTTGTGATAAAATGAGTTTAGGATCACTGCATTGTAAATCTTCCTCTTGGAGCTTCATAATGCTCTTTGTAATTTTAAATACTCTAGCATGTCTTGCAATAAAGAACTGTCTTTATTTTAACTTTGTGTTTCCCAAATTTATTTGACCACAAACTTTTTGTGTTTTTTTGAGGAAGATTAGCTCTGAGCTAACATCTGCCACCAGTCTTCCTCTTTTCGGTCACGAAGATTGGCCCTGAGCTAACATCTTCGTCTATTTTATATGTGGAACACCTGCCACAGCATGGCTTGATAAGTGGTGCCCAGGTCTGTGCCTGGGATCCTGGCCTGCAAACCCCAGGCCACCAAAGCAGGGTGCGCCAACTTAACCGCTACACTACCGAGCCAGCCCCTGACCACAAAATTTTTTAATGGAATACTTTCTCATGTCTCAAATGACATACAACATGGTTTGAAAAATTCTGGACCTTGCAGTCTATCATGCTGCCAGTGTTGTTGTTAACCAGATGGAATATTTTGGAGCAGTGATAAGGAATCGTTTGAGATGCTTTCTAAAGTGATATCAGCAAATTTTTCTCTGCTAGGGCACAAAACACATTTTATTTAGTAATAGATGGATGCAAACTACTTATATAAGTATTTGAAAATCACAAGAGAGAAAACTGAGGTTATCTGAGGTTTTTCTAAAAATTGAGAATTATTTAGACTTTCAGGTCAAGAGAATCTTTCCTACTTCCATGAAGGCTAGATTGATTCTGAGAGTGCTGTAAAAATCTGTTAAAAAAATAAACATCCCATGTAGCATTCAGGTTTCTATCGATGTGTGCTTACCTGACAAGGTGGAAAATTACTTTCTTTGATTCTAGACTGTTAGATCTTTGGAACAATGATCATTTTATTTCTCTATGCCTTTAAACAATTTTATATTTTTTCATGTAAGAAGTTTTTTATTAAACACTTACTGGGGCTGGCCCGGTGGCGTAGTGGTTAAGTTCCCTCGCTCCACTTTGGCAGCCCGGTGTTCATGGGTTTAGATCCCAGGTGCACACCTACACATCACTCATCAAGCCTTGCCATGGTGCCGACCCACATGCAAAATAGAGGAAGATTGGCACAGATGTTAGCTCAGGGTCAATCTTCTGCACCAAAACATTTAAAATAAATAAATAAACACTCTATTCCAGTTGAAAAGAAAAGGAAGGAAAGTGAGTGCTAGAATTTGGTGGAGGGGCCTAAATAACTATGTGTCAGGGTTAATATGATGAAATAGGAAACATTGGAACATTCACTTCTTCGGTTCAGAATATACTAACACCTTGGCCCAAGAACGCAGTTTCTAAAATAAAATGTTTCTGATTTCCGATATTTTTTTAATTTCAAGCATAGGAATGCTAATTAACCACTACTTTCAGGTTAAGGACAACCAGCAAAGACCACTGATTTATTGAATAAGTAGCTATCTTTGAGAACTAGAATTAAAGCGAAACTTTTTATATTTTTTTCAGCTATTTCTACATTTAATTTAGCAATTAGTTATTCTAATGATTACTTGGTGAAAAATCTAAGTTGTTGCTATAGATTTTATATGATGTCTTCATTTTCAATAGACAGTCTTTATTCCATGTCAGTGTGAACCCACTATTAAGACTCTGTGGCTTCACGTCTAAGTAGAAGCGGTTAGCGAACCCTAATCTGTACTTTCTCCTTAAGGCATTTACTGCAACAGAACCTGGGATGGATGGCTGTGCTGGAATGATGTTGCTGCAGGAACCGAATCAATGCAGCACTGCCCTGATTACTTTCAGGATTTTGATCCTTCAGGTAAAAGCAGAATTTATTTTCAAATATCTTTGACATCTATTTAGCAAACCCTAGGTTAACTAATTACCTTTTTCTTTTTTAACATTAAAGAAAAAGTTACAAAGATCTGTGACCAAGATGGAAACTGGTTTAGACATCCAGAAAGCAATAGAACGTGGACAAATTATACCCAATGTAATGTTAACACACACGAGAAAGTGAAGGTATGTAATAATTATAAATTGAAATTTCATTTACACTCTCTCTTTAAAAAGTTAGTTACTGATACAGCACTGGAGAAATTCAGTTAGTGCTCCATTCCATTGTACAGTGTTTTCCTAATACGCCTTAAGAAAGCAATGAAGAAAAATATCTTTATGGCAATAATTATCATTGATTCTGCCATTCACTGAGGAAGCCATCCTGCTAGGTAACAACGTATTTACAAGTCAATGGCTCAGGATTGGGGCTTCAAATTTTCCAAGGAAAACATACCTTAAAAGTGTAAGAAAAGGGAAAATTTTCATTTGTGGTGGAATTTCTAGAATTACGTGGGGGAATTGTGCTCCAGTAAACAGGATGAGCCCAGCAGGGTTTACAGGTCATCTGCCCCTTAGCAGAAGGCTTCCCATCTGACTGGCTGTCAGTCCCTCACTCACAGGCCCACTTTTAACTCCATATGTTAAAGTCAAGGTTAGTCACGGTGTGTCACAATGATAAAGCTTTGATAGAAAGTGCCTGTATATATTTTCACTGGAGTGTAGACAAAGGCAATTTCTCACAGTGATTAAATCTGAATCCTGATGTCTGACTTTCTGCCCTTTACCAGCTCTATGACTTTGGTAAGCCATGACCTCTCTCTGCCTCGGTCCCCTCAGGTATAAAATGAGGATAACAATAAACCCACCTTCAGGGTTTTTTTTTTTTTTAATAAGGTTTGACTTAATATAAACAAAATACTTAGAAAACTAACAAGCATGTAGTAAGCACTTGATAACTGTCAGCTATCATTGTACTTATAAATCATGTATTCTTTGCATATTCAGAGAAGGGTTTGAAGAGAATTATAAACATATACAATAAAATGGTAAGTTGCAAATAAGTGGAATACAGGCAAATAAAAATCGAAGAGAAAAAGTCAAACAAGGAGAAATTTAGTTTGTATCTGTACAGATCAGAGGTTCCTATAAGTTACTATGTTCAGATTTGTCTTGGAGCCTCAAATTTGTCACAGGAAAAAGAAAAACCCATTTGGGAAAGAAAGCCTTATCTGGCATTTAAGCCTAAGCAAACAAATGAACAAAAATCATCAAATTGTGTTTGATTTAAGGTGCACAAAGTGATACAGTGAGAATTGTCAATATCCTGCAAAATATAAAATGGTTTCATATGTTGCACAAGCTAGATCAATAAAATTATTCCTTCATATATTTAATAAATTTCTAATTTCTTAAACAGAAAGGGCTTGTGATTTATAAATTTTAAGGTTACTCAATAAATTTGCATAGATATTCTTCATATCAGACGTATTCAAGTATTTCTTGGTTTATAAGCTAAATGGTAATGCCATCAGATCACGTTTTTTAAAATATATTGTATTGAATTTGAGTTAATACACATGTAGTGATTATAAGTATTGTAAGTATTATTAGTATTGATATAAGCCTTCATTTTTTTATTCATATAAATTATAGACTGCCCTGAATTTGTTTTACCTGACTATAATTGGACACGGACTGTCTATTGCATCACTGCTTATCTCGCTTGGCATATTCTTTTATTTCAAGTAAGTACATGTAAAATATTTTTTAAATTTACCGGTTGTCTTTGGTGAATGTAGTGAATGTGCATGTTCGTCTCACGTGCTGATAAAATATACAAAATATTGATGATGATTTATAATATTTAAAATAAATTGAATGTTTGAAATATGTTGAACTCATCTTGACTTTGTAGAAATATAGAGCGAGGAGGTTGATGAAATATCTGAAGTCTGACTTTAAAAAATTAGTAGACATATAATAATGAAGTCATATAGTAAGAAAGGAGCCAAAATCAATATGTAAACCTATCCATATTTGCTTTGGAAACTGTCAAATATTACAGTCCTTCTTAACTGAATTTTCAACCTCTTGGTCAATTTTAGTATCAGTATACATGGTACATTATAGGAACCCGTATTTTGTGTGAATAATAACAATGGCATTTAATATATATTATTAAAAATAAGAATCCCAATATATTATGATTAGGTTATTTTTCCTGGTTTGAGGGGATCATTGTTAAAATGGTTAAATTATACTTTGAACTTTACTTGAAATTTACTCCTTTTTTGGGGGAGGGAGAGTCAGCTGCAATTTCTTGATTCAATCAATCAACAAGTGATTTTTTAAATTATAGGAAAGTAAATTCCAAAACATGTATACATTATTTTATGCATTAACATGGTTTTCATAATTTTGATCACAATCACAGAGTGCTGTGTGAAGAGTGAGTAGCTGTATTTCACTGTAGCTTCATCACCATATTCATTATCTTAGCCGTCCCCTCCTCTTCCCTTCCTTCTTCTCTTCCTCTTCCCCTCGTCCTTTGCCTTCTTCTTCTTCTTTAACAGTCATCTTGAAACATCAACAGCTTTAGAACCAGCTAGAGTAGTAGCACGTGAAAATAATCCAAATCGAGAAATTATCAGACAGCTGGATGTTAAGTACTTATGTAACTGGAGCACCAACTTTAAGCTCATAGTCCATCAAATATTCAGAGTACATCAAATAATATATGAACCAACCAACTGTTACCTCTCCTGGGTTCAAAATCATGGGATCTAGAGATTGTACCAGAATTAACATTTTTGGAAACTTGTGCCTTCTTAAGAATCTTCAATATCAATTACTTTGAGGAATCCACATGAAAACTTTTTAATGGGGCTTTTGATTTATGACATTATCTAGGCACCATTAGAAACTGATTTTAAAAACTCTACTCTGAATAAAGCTAATTAAACGTGTGTACATTTTTAAAATTGGACATTTTCTTTAGTAAATTGTGCAAAATGTATATCAAAAGAAGTTGAAAAGAATTTTTATCCTAAAATATGGAAAACATTTCTGAAAGACTTAAATTTACCATACTATATTTTGCAACAAGTCACCAAAATGTTCTTGCTCAAAACAAACTGCCAGTTCTCAGTCACTGCCTTTACAATTAGTTACATCACATCAGTTACTTATATATAGCTTATTAAAGCTCCATCTGTACTCTTGAATATGCTCCTAGTTTATGCAAGATTTTTGAAATTAATACTATCTTTGGAGTAGCAAAAACTTTATTATGATTGTCTAATAGCCTAAAAATAGCTCTGAAAAATGGAAAATAAACCATTTTCCAAAGTGACAATTTTTAAATAAAGTCCTCAAGTCTGCAGTGATATATTATTTATGCTAATTAACAAAGTGAAACAGTATTGCTGATGCTAACAAACATTGGTAAAATATAGCAACAAAACTAGGTTAATATTTAATTTAGTTAATTTAAAAACAAAATGAAATTAAAATTTCAAACTCTCATTTAGTATAATAAAAGGAACAAACAGTTTAAGAAAGAAATAGTTCATTTTTTTTCTTCATTCCTGGAAACAAAATCTGTACAATTTAAAAATACAAAGTATCTAAATTTGAAAATATGACTCTCTTTGGTTCTTGGAACTAAATGATGCAACGAGTTGCCTTAAAATTTATGCAATACTCTAGAACTCAGACTTTCAGTTCACAAAAATTACGTATCTACCACATCTATAAACAAACACAAAGAGAGAGTTAATTTAAGTGTAACTAATATTAGCCAAAATTCTTTTTTTAACATGAAGACTTTTATGACTATGACTGCGTATAAAATAGACCAGCCTTTACCATAAAGGCATAAAATAGAAATCGTAAGAGTTATTTAAGATTGTCCTATAAATCTTCTTGGGAAAAAGTTGTGTTTTAAATATTTCTAACTTCAGGAAAAAGAATTCAGTCCTTAATTAAAAACAAACAGGCTATAATGTTGAGAAACGAGACTTGCACTTAAATTTGCCACATTTTAAAAAAATAAAAAACAATTTAAGCATGTAACTAATTTTTAAATAAAGAAAAGAAAAATATGCACATAATTCTAACATCCTATTGATCACTTTTTGTATTTTTCCAGTTTCATTTCATTTTCATTTGTTTTTACAGTTTTAATTGCAATGTAACAATTATTTTAACTGTTTTTATAATTTAGCACTATATAATTTTTCCATGTCACTAAAGAGTTTTTAAAAACAACCATTTAATTAGCTAAATAATATTCCACTTAGTAAGTTGACAAAAGTTTATTAAATCATTCTTCTTTTTTTTTCCCTAAAGATTGCACCTGAGCTAACAACTGTTGCCAATCTTCTTTTGTTTTTCTGCTTTTTCTCCCCAAATTCTCCCAGTACAAAATTGTATATTTTAGTTGTGGGTCCTTCCAGTTGTGGCATGTGGGATGCCGCCTCAGCATGGCCTGATGAGTAGTGCCATGTCTGCGCCCAGGATCTGAACCAGTGAAACCCTGGGCCGCCACAGCGGAGCGCCCGAACTTAACCACTTGGCCACGGGGCCGGGCGCATTCCTCCATTTTTGAACATTAACATTTCTTCCAATTTTTCCCGTTAATAAAAAAACACTGCAATGGACATTTTGAGGCATAACTTTTCCCATATTTTGCACTATTTTTTTAGCTACATTCCCAGAGACTTGGGATTGTTTGGTCAAAGGATATACATCTTTTTACGGCTCTTGAAATACATCATCTCAAAAGCATCTCAAACATGTTCAAAACAAATTCACAGTGTCTACCTCCTCCTAACCCAAAGCAGTGTTTCTTCCAGACCCATCTTTACAAATACCACTTACCAGCAATCTAGTTGCATTAGCCAGAAATTTAGGAGCAGTCTGTGACACCTTCTCAGTTTTCTTCCCTATCACTCTTTCCTCATACTCTGTGGATTTAACCTCCTAACAGCCCTCCAGTCTATCCAATTTGTTTCATCTCTACTGTCACCACCACCAACCTTGTCTTACCTAGCCTCAGTAAAACCACTTTCACCACCCTCATTCAATTCTAAACAATTCAGCCAGAATATTTTCAGATTTAAATCAAATATAGATCTGATTTTGTCATCCTTTGCTTTAAAAATTTGACTTCCTATTGTAATTTATAGAAAGTCAAAACCATTAGCATGTCCTATAATTGAATATTCTGCCTCTTCTCTCCCCTTCTCCTCTAGCATAGTTAAATGTATTCATCTTTCAGATCTCAACTTGAGCATCATTTCCTCAGTGAAACCTTCCTAAATTCCTTATTGTAGTAGTTGTAAAACTGCAACTAGTTGTAGTGGACTTGGAGTAAATTTTTAATTACCATTTAGGAGACCATCATCTCTGCAAATTTAAAACTAATACAGCTGAGACCCTTCAGATTAAATGACCTCTTTTTATTTTGTATGTAATAAGTCAAAGTATTCAAACATATTAAATTTCTGAAGGACATGAAATTAAGAAGTGCAGCAGTTATGTTGCATGCAAAATCAGCAGTCAAAGAGAGAACAACTGGGGGCTGGCCCGGTGGTGCAGTGGTTAAGTGCGCATGTTCCACTTTGGTGGCCTGGGGTTCACTGGTTCTTATCCCGGGTGCGGACATGGCACCGCTTGGCAAGCCATGCTGTGGCAGGTGTCCCACATATAAAATAGAGGAAGATGGGCACAGATGTTAGCTCAGGGCCTGTCTTCCTCAGCAAAAAGAGGAGGATTGGTAGTGGATGTTAGCTCAGGGCTAATCTCCCTCAAAAAATTAATTAGTTAATTAATAAAAATAAATAAAAAAATAAAAAAAGAGAGAACAACTGTCTCCTAGAATTCTAAGCCCTATAGCCCCAAACAAGTTTGAATTTAGCAAGGATATAAATAAATAAAGCCCTACACTAATTCCATAAAGTCAAATGCAAAATTAACACAACTCCTTCATGAAAGAGCCCAGGATTTGATTGAACAAATGCTTGCTGTGAACTAACGAGGCAGTAGCGGACTGTCAAGTGAAAACAATGCCGGAAGCCAGACTACACCAATAAATGTGAAGTATCAATTCCAAATCTCTAATCAGTCCAGCCATTTATTCTGTCTACTCTGGACTGACGTTGTAAGAGGAAAAGAGGATGTCATAAGAATTGGCCTATCAGGACGGTGAAGAAATTGAAGAGACTAATGTCTACTGATCAGGGAGTTGAGGTACCAAGAATGTTAAGCCAGAAAAAGATAAAATATAGGGGGCACAATAGCTGACTTCAAGAATTCACCTGACTATAATTGGGAATAGAGTTTGTATAATAGCATAAAGAAAATATTTGTCTCACTTAAAAAAAATTAAAAACTCTACCAGCTAAAAACGTAGAATGAACCACCAAGTGACCAATTGACCTTCCTGTCAGTCAAGATTTTCCGACAGAAATTAGATGTCAACCTATCAGGAATTTTGAAATGGGTGATTACTATACTGGATTTACAGCTGAAAGGAATGATCTTTAATGCTACTTCTAAGCCTATGAATGACCAGCCATTCAGTAAATAGGATTAGAACCAAGGAGTTAATGTTTTTATTCAAAGTACATAATTTCAATATCAGGGAAGTGAGCATTGTGAAAGTATTTTGCAAGATAAAGGCAATCTACACAGATAAGCTGTATTTATTACTGATTAGGAATTGAAAGAAAATCTGGTTCAATATTTTTATATCTGTATTTATATATTTTTATTTAAAACAGCAAATACTATTCAACCAATACTCACAAGTAATTTTAATTTTTAATTGAAGGCTTAAGATTTAAAACTGCAGAATTAATTTATTGTTTCTATGGAAAAACACATTTTAAAAAACTGAAATTGTATACATATATGCTAAGTACTTTAGCTTTAAAGATATGATCTGTAGATTCATTTCTCATTTTAAAAGAGAGATTAGAAATTTCATGTTGCTCCAAACGTTGTTCTCACGTTTGAAGAACAAATAGGCCTTTTTTTCTCTAGAAATAGAGGCAGTTTTTTTTTTAATCAAGAGAACTGTATGCATTAAACACATGTATTTGTTATTTGCTAAAATTTCTTTATCTTTTAAAAAGATGTATAGCACACTGCATAGGCAAAGTTTTGTTAAAGCAAATTAGTGACTTGCTAATATATGGAATTTGGTTTGGCCTGTATATAAAAGAAAAAATAAAGTTTCAACTAATTACATTGCTTATACTTAAAGTTTATACTGAAAGTACAGTGAACTGTTCATTCTCTACAGTAAATTGAAAAAAAAATCTTTAATGGTGAATTAGCATGACAGGTGAGCACTTGATTTCAAGCATAAGTTAATTTTATTGGATAATGTAATACAGTAATTAAAAACATGGGATATAGTCAAATCTTGCCATCACCACTTACTAATAATATGGACTTAGGCTGATTCTGCTTTTCAGTGAGCTTCAGTTTCTTTATAATGAATCATAATATTGTTTAAAATACTGAGCAAAGAAGCGTCATATAGGACCTGGCATGCAGCAATCTCTCAATAAATGATAAGAGGCACTAATTTTGTCATTAGACTATAGCAATCATGAAGGCATATAGAATACACTTACGTAGTCATCTAACATTACCTCTGTAGAATAGAAATACAAAGTAAAAAACAAGTTATTGTGGTACTACATAGAGCTATGGGAAAACTCCTGAGGTGATAATCTCATTGAAACAAGTGTTAAATGTTGGGTAGAATTTCAACAGGTAGAAATTGTAAACCATAAGAAATGAAGAGAGGGGCCAGTCCCATGGCATAGTGGTTAAGTTCAGCATGCTTTGCTTCAGCAGCCCCAGTTCACAGGTTCGGATCCCAGGCATGGACCTATACCAATTGTCAGCCATGCTGTGGTGGTGACCCACATATAAAGTGGAGCAAGATTGGCAGAGATGTTAGCTCAGGGCTAATCTTCCTCAGTAAAAAAAAAACACAGGAAAGAAATGAAGAGATTATCTAGTCCAACACCCAATTTTACTTATGTTCTAAGTAGTTAACTAAGTTATCCAGGGTTCATCCTGATCTGTGTTCTTTCTGTTTGGCTTAGTAATTTTATTTGACTTTGTCTTTTAAAAATGGAGAATTTGAACAGACAGAAGCAAAGCTACAAATGAATTTTTATTTCTTATTATACGTTCTCAGGCTTTAGGTAAAACATAAGAAAGCCTCTTCAAGTAAGATCCAGGTATAGCATTCTAAATACTTTTCATATGTCTAGACATCCTTAATTACAGGAGAGTGGTTAAGAATATTTGCTCTATATAAGCACATCTGGTCCCAGATCGCACCTTTATCACCTGCTTGCTGTGTAGCTTGGAGAAAGTTCTTTTGTTTCTCTAATCCTCCATTTCACATCTTTAAAATGCAGACACTGTTAGTATCTATAGCATAGAATTGGTATAAGGGCTGAGAATATATCTGCAGTGTTAAGCGAAGTGTCTAGTTTGGAAAACACTGTCTATTATTGGCATAGTTATCGCTCTTTCTTATTAGTCCATTAAAAGATTTTTATATAAATATTTAGCCCTGCTAGGCATATTATACCAGTGGTGCCTTTAAGAAAAAAATTAAAGACACAATTTCTAGTTTTATATGCACCATATTTATAAAGAAATGGTTCCAATGTTCATGTAGAAAAATAAGTAAACAATGAATGAAAGATTTTATATATACCAAATTAGTAGTATAATTATGTCATAAGAACTAGTGGTTAAGTAAATTAGTCAAAAATAATAAAACTTTTTTATGCCCACAAGATACCACATAGCTAACTCAGTACTTGAAACCATGTTCAAGAATTTGTGGTCTTTGATTGTAAAATCCTCTAATGTACACTCCCCAGAACCATCTCCTAAAATAGGAAAAACCACCACCTACCAAAAACAGCTATCCGCTAAAATGGTAAGTAATGAAAAGAATGTCACAAAGCGAGCTCCATGAGAGCAGGAATCATCTCTGCTTTGTTCTTTTACACAGTCCAGGGCTTAGTACAGGACCTTGCACATGGTAGGCACTTAACACACTTTTGAGGACTGAAGATGTGAACTGACTTGGAAGCTTGTTTCCCATGGGACTGACTTTCCCGTGCCTTATCTGGGACCTTGGACAAGTCCCTTGAGTTGTCTGGCCTTTGTTGTCTCCATCAACAAAGAAAGGCATTAGACTAAGACTCCTTAAAATTCTAGTCAGTAGAAGCATCTGTGTAAAACAACATCGGATACTCTGCAACGAGGTTGAAGGAAGACCAAGGCCACCTCAGACACGGTGGAAGTGAATGGTTAATGAAGCACGTTAATATAGTCAGGAGCAATAGAAATTTTAGCCTTCTTCCAACTAACCTGGACACAATTCCTAAAGGAGCTGAGGTTTCACATAAAATCATTGTGTATAAAAAATCTGTCAGTATCTCCTTTCTGCTTCTTAGCCCAGTTCCTCATACTGCAGTCATTCTTGCTTGGTCTCTGGTAGAGGCACCTTTTTTTCCTATTTGTTAATTGAGAGTCACTGATCCATCCTAATAAAAACCAAGAGCCATACAAAAAGTTGATTTAGGGTACTGTTTGTTAGTTTTTACTTAGAGAGAGAAAAGAAAAGTTTACTACTCATCCATGCTTTAAATTAGAAACAGAGAACATGAAACACTATTTACCAGATATACTTCAGTTTTATATTAGAGCCAATTAAAGGAAAGTCAGAGCGGGAGATAAAAAGAAAGGGAAGAGAAAGGGAGGGGAAGAGAGAGAGACAGAACATTGCGATTTGCCAAGCCCTGAGAGGCAATGACTCTTACTCATAATGATCCTTGGAAAAACAAAGCAGAACCCTTTAGATAAAAAAAATAAATAAACTTTACTGGAATTAGTTATAAATTATATTTTAATTACTGTTTAGAATCTGAGAGCATAGCAAATCTTGTTCTTACTTTCAACCCAGACAAAGGGCTCCATCTTCTTGCCCATAAAAGAGCGCATATAACATCTGACTTGTATGGGGAAAAAAGGTTCTTTTTTTTTGTAAACATCTCAATTCTCCTGACATTTCTGACACTGATTCCAAATGATTTTAGAGCTAAGCTGCATATTTGCAACTATGCAGACAATGATATCATTTCTAGGTAGATAAGATCCTAAATAAAATTCAGCAAAAATAATCTATCCGGTTAGTAGGCCAAAGCTTTTTCAACTTAATAAAATAATTCTTTAATGCTAATGTTTCTGCTTTCCAGGACAAGTGACCCAAATACTCACCTTTTTTCTTAGCTCATATCTGAATATATTCAGTCAAAATTGTGAACTTTTATCTCATTTCCAGTTTCTTCATCTATCTCTTTGAGTTAGAACAAGTATAGGTTTCTTCTTTAAGCTATCATTTTTCTCCTGAAAACTGTTCATGATTCAATCTTCAAACAGATTTTTAACAAAGCTGAGTATTTAAAGCCTGCATTGAAACATGCAAAACAAAGAGTCTTCCTCTAAAAATCATACCCCGATGCACCTGTTGCAGCAAATCAGAACTTTCCCTTAGAGAAGTTATTTAAAACCTGGCAAATCTGCACTGGCAGAGGTTTGACAACGGCTGAGGTCAGAAATAGTCGTCTGGTGGTCCCTAAATCACATCTCTCTCAGCGCCCACCCAGGACCGTGCATCCCAGATGTCCTTCAGCTTTCCTTTGGATAATGTTTAATTAACAATAGTTTTTCACGTAATGTTTTATTAGATCATACTCACTGAGTGTATTTCCAAATTGATGAATTTTAATCAATGTGCTGAAAACTCCACCCTCCTCAAACTGAACGTGGTGAGAGCCAGAAGCATGCCTATTCAATAATGCAAGTCTTGGTTGGAAATCTCTTTAAATACGTCTACTGTGATTACATAATAAAAGCACTGCATTTCCACATTAGAGTATAATATTTGAATAAGGACAGAGTGATGCAAAAAGTAATGGATTTACTCTAACAACAACCAGTTCCACTATAATGTAATTGGTATTATTGGTTTTAGAGAGGAGTCCCAGGTATGGAAATATAAAGTAAATAACTGAATTAAAGAATTTGGACTTATGTTAAACAGTAAATTTATTATCTAAAGCTATAGCTGAATGTTAAAGATCACATATTTCTGTTGATATTTTTGATAAAAATGCAACTTCTATCTAAGTGTATTCCATCTATTTTGCCTGAGCAACTTGAAACATAAGTGCTATTTAAGCATAGCTAAATTTTCATGGGAGTAGAATGACAAGTCATTTCAAGAAAGCTAACGATCCATTGCTTGGTGTAAAGACTATACCGTAATTTGAATGGATCAAACTTTGTCAATTGAAATAGAGAAAATGAAAAATATAACATTTTTCTCCCCAAAGTCGTAATATATTTTGCAATCTGGATTTCCACTCTTGCAGCATAGTTTATTTTCCTAGACCGTACCCACAGATATGATGATATATGAGGAGAAAGTCAAAGTAAACCCTCTAAACTGTGTCATCTTTTTAGTAAGTTAGGAAAAACAAAACCCAAGAATGACTGGATATTACGCTGCTAACATTTGCTGACGCAACGTGAAGATGTAACACGCCAGAGTGTGAACTTCAGAATCGAAAAGTCATTTGGCAAATTATGCTCTTTAAATTTAATTTTCTTCGTCTTAGGATGGAAAAAAAACAATGTGGAGTCTTGCCTTATGCTCTGTTACACCGTCCTTCTTGCACCTCAAAAACTTTAAGCTTTAACTTTAAACTTTTCCTTTTAAACTTGGATACTGGGTGCTTGGGACGCTTTTCTCCCCTATCTTCTCCTGTTTCAGTTCTATCTTGAATATTCTCCTCATTCTGGCCAGAGTTTTTATCTACATTTCAGTCCTATTTTAACTTCTAAAAAGCATATAACACTATCTAGAACTACATTATGTAATTTATGTGTCTATTTACCCTTCCCTGTCACATGAGTGACATGGGATCAGGGTCTCGCTCTGTATTATTCACAACTGTTTCCCCAGTATCCAGAAACAATGTACAATATGTTACTTATGCATCAATACTTATAAGTGACTAAATGAATATTAAAAGAGATAAAGCCTTATTACTTTCTTAAAAACTTCAACACTCAAATTCAACAGATCCCCTAAGATTGTGACCTTGAGCAACTGACCTCAATTTTATAAAAGGATAATGATACTTCAAGGGGGTGTAAATTAGATAATGAATGTAAAGTCCTTATCTCTGTGCCTGGGATATTCTAATGGCTCAATAAATGGTGACTACTGTTATTATGAATTGGCCTCTAAAAGGGGTTTTTTGGAGGGTGAGAATCACAGGCATTCAGACAGGCTGACATTTCTTCTCTCAGTTTCCTGCCTCTCAGGAGACCAGGGAGAGCACTTGCACTGAGGGGGTTCACACATGGGAGAAAACCAGTTGGCCACACAAAATGAGCATGTCTGTTCCTTACACAGCCTGGACTCACATTACATGAGCAGCCCTGAAAGGCAGGGGCAGGGGAGGAGGGAGCATGACGGAGCAAGAGCAAACATTTCCCCTCCAGAGGGAACTTCATTGAGCACCCGGGCTGAAACACTCTAATACTTTTTCTAATCTGACCATATGGATCACCAGCAGCCTCCAAAAGAGAGCTGCTGATAGAGGTTATGTCTGCTTTGTGTCACGCATAACCAGGTGATTCCATCACCTCAAGTTTCCATTTAGGAGACAAAAGATAGCCATACTGCTGCTTCTTTTAATAGATTTATTGCTTTCTGCCTGTTATTTTTGGCAGTGTTCAGATTGGCATGAACTTTGCTCTTGGACACATGGCTAGTGTTTTCTTGGGAAAAGAGCTGAGCATTTGGAAATTAAATTAGATAAAAGAGCATAAGAAAGCAGTACATCGTAGACAGGCTGTTCTTACATTGCTTGTACTTCCTCTTTCCATGACTAGTTTTGCTCAGGACTAGTATTGAGGAAAGTAATTTGGAAATTTCCACCTCCTGTCAAAACCAAATGGGAAACAAAGACAAGTATTTTATCCATTCTGTGGCAGAGCCTTGAATGAGAAGCAGCATAATTCTTGGGGTCAGCCTGACAATGAAGGTGGAAGGAGACAATTCTGGGGAGGATGAAATTCTTTGAGAAGATAATTTAG
Source organism: Equus quagga (assembly GCF_021613505.1). Taxonomy (NCBI): domain Eukaryota; kingdom Metazoa; phylum Chordata; class Mammalia; order Perissodactyla; family Equidae; genus Equus; species Equus quagga. The sequence goes on along the minus strand of NC_060270.1, from coordinate 124,496,124 downwards.
ATTGCTCAAGTTATTGGCCTTCATCACATGGAAATTGTCTTTCTAATGCTAAATTATTGTGTTCTGTAAGAAAAACATGACAATTTACTGTTTCTTTGCATTACTTAAAACGTGGGCAGTTTTATGTTACTGACGTGAACCTTGATGCTATTTTATTATTTATGTGAGAAAACCATTAGAGAACTTGATTACAACCAGCCATATGATAACTATGCTAAAAAAATAATAGCTAACTTAACATTGAGTGTTTACCAAGGGTTGGACACTATGCTGAGCACTAGACATTACTGATCTCGTTTAAGCTTCCAGCCAAACCTATGAAGTACTATTGTTATTCCTATGTTACAGATGAGGAAACTGAGGGTTAGAGTTTTTAAATAACTTGCCCAAAGTCATACTGTCAGTAGGTGGCATAGTCCCGATTCACTTTCAGGTCATGTTTCAAAATTCACACTGAATTATGTGTACTGACTAGATACTATCTGCTTCTAATTGTTCCAAACAAGAACTGAAAGGCATAGTTATATTATGCATGCAGTGTAACGGTTCTGTTGACATACTTACACTAACTGCCTCTACAACTCTGCTTGTCAAAATTGCATAGTGAAATACTGTCCTAAAATAATTATATGTAGAGAATATGAAATGGAAACAATCCAGACCCACAAACCACATTTTCTATTCTGTGGTTATGCTAGGATAGAAAGGGATATTATGACATTCAAAGAAAGCAGGAGAGTTTTTTGTAAAACATTCTCTAAGCCTATAAAACAATTGTTTAATATTTTGCGTAAAATAGCACATTTAAAAATTTAGAGTAGGTGAAATTGGTTGCAGGTTAACATTTGAGAAATACCTAAATATTTTTAGAGTTTCATTTAAACAAACCAAGTACATGTTTTGGTTTTCGTTTATAAGTTGATTTTATTTGTACTAATGTACTTACACATATTAATGAATACATTTAGAAGAAAACAATATGTATCACTAGAAAACTATGAGCCCTTTTTACTACTAGACATTGATAGAAAACATATGTCAGATAGCATGTCTGCATTAAGTTGCACAGAACCTGGAGGAAGAAATGGAAGAAACTAAAGCAATAGCAATAGGCTAGCATTGTAGATAGTAGGTCACGTTTACACAGTGTGAAGTGAAATGATTCGGCAAGGGTCCAGTTAGTTACAATGGTATGGACAGCTAAACTAGCTATCAGGTTTTCCAAAGCAGAAGTATTTGGTTTAAGTTATATAGGGTGGATTATCTATGTTGACTATATTATTTGAATAATTTTGTGAAATACTCACAATAGGCTTTGTCTCTGTACTGAAACAATTTCACATGTTCTATTAAGTATTTGTTTGGTTTGGATATTAAATATTTCATTTATAATAGGATTTGACTCCGTATTTCAAAATGTTGCCCATAATATGGCATTGTTTGGGTCTAAAGGAGGAAAATGCTGTATGTCTTTGTATCACACAGTAAGAGAATAAGAAGCCATTTTTTTGAGACTGTACTCACAATAATCACATCTTTAAAAGAGAACAGACACCAGCAGCTCATTTTTAAGTCCTTAACTTTCAAGCCAGGTTGACGCAGGAGCAGAGTCATTAGAAGGGAGGGAATTCTAAGAGGAACAGAAATACAGACCATCATAGAGAGTAAAAGGAAGTTTAAGTGTACACAAGGAAAATTAAAATTGTTTTTCAACTAACTACAGTTAGCATTTTATTTTACTTCCAATCTTTGCACATGTAAATATTATAAATATCAACAGTTATAATATAAATGCTGTGTGTTTTGTGTTCCTCAGCTCCTATCTTTCTGCTCATAATTCTATCATGAATTGCTATTTTTGAAAACCTTCTTTAATGTTTGGTTTCCTTCATTCTGATAAACTCTTTACAAACATTTCTGATTTGCTGTCTAAGCAAACCCTCAAAGGCTTTTGGTCATAATTTGAAAGCTATGAAATTTTGTTGTTTATATACATGTCTTAGCCAATGGACCTGGATATAAGTGTGTTCAGCAGAAAAGGGCAAAATAGCCCAGTTAAGGAAAACATTTTTAAATTCTAAAAAAGTGAGTATTTGCATGGGTAAGCAGTTTTTCCCTAAACAATAGTTGGCACTCCGTGGATGCGTGTTAAGCTCAAGGCAGGCATTTTAAAGTAAGACCATGTGGACAAATTTTATATGTTCATAATGTTCTTCACAGAAGAATAATAGATGCAAGAAATAAACCACACGTACTCCAAATGATTTGGAAAGAATATTCTTTCCTACACCTCTTCTCATATTCATCAATTCCCTTCACCCTCCGTGAACACAAAGCACTCGTGTCACTGCTGTGACATTTTATTGAAAATGGAACCATCTTGGCCTCAACGTTGACTTTCCTTAAATAATAACAGGAATCGTGCCACTCTGTTGTTCAAAACTTGTAGATTCTTCTTTTCTACAAAATATCATCTCCACTCTGTAGCTCGATCACTGCCTGCCTCTCACTACTCTCAGGCACTGCAAAGTCAAATCAAATACTGTCTAACATGAAAATACTAGCAGCTCCCAGCTGTTTCTATTTTGATGGACTCCAGCTAGACTTCACCTTCTTGTTGGTGGATGATGGTTTAAAAGGCAGTGATTGACCCAAGAGCCACCTTGTTCACGCAGCCTTTCACAGAAGTATCCCTGACAGTACCCACCTCTGTGGAAGGCAGGTGTTGAAAATCTATAAATATTGATTCCAATTGAACTCACTTCAAGATCCTTTAAAATACTAAAACTATATAGAGAATCACAGATGTACAACCAGAAGAAATTTCCGAGACAAAATAGCTAAACTTTGCATTTTTAAATATAGAAAACCTTGGCATCCCTGCCGAACTATAATATCCTGAGCACATAGTCTGTTTAGGATAAGGTGATGGCATGATAAAATTAGGTTAAAATCTCCTTAAATTTTCCAAAGTAGACGTCATTTGGCGTTGGAGTTATTGGGGTGGGTTATCTAGGTTGACCCTATTAATTGCGTAATTTTGTAAGAACACAAAATGAGCTTTTAGGTCTCTGTAATGAAATGACTCCTCATGTCTTCCTACATGTGTGCTTTGTTTTGATACTAAGTGTTCAATTTCAAATGTATTCCTTTCTATTATTTTAAAACTTTACCCATAATAAGCCTTAGAATGAATGCTTCATGAAGGAAGCAGTGTTCGAGCTGGTCTTTGAGCACAGGAAAGCAGTCACAGAGGGGCCATCTTGGAGAGTAAATGAGGATCGAATCTGAAGAGCAGCATTACTTGTCATTAAGGATGACTTTTCCTGAAATCTATTTCTATATGAAATCCATAACACTCATTTAATTTGTTTTATATATGAGGACCTCCAGTAAAAGGTGGTAATATTTTTATATCTTATCTATGGCTGGGCCAATTAGAAAAAAATTCAGTAAAGCTGAACAAACTTCATTGGTTGCTAAGTCTATATTTTTATCAATTTATCTATTGTGAATACAATGTTATCTTTCTCATGGTCGGTCTGCATAACCACCACCACCACAGAAAGGCTGTACAGTGTAAACAGAACAACCAGAAACAACCATCAACAGGTTATACAAAGAGAACAACCTACGTGGTGTAATGAACAGAGCATCATCTGTGTAAGAATGTGACAGACAAATCCAAAGTTTCAAATTCATTAGCTGCGTGATTTTTTGATCAATTATCTAATTTCACTGAATCTCAGCTTCTACATTTTCAGAATGAATTAAACATTAATCATGTTGAGAGATTAACAGAAGAAATTTATATAGAGGTCTTGTAAAGACAAATTTCCTATCGCTATGTATGTCTACCTGTACTGAAGCAGCACATTTATCTCTATGTTTTAAGGAATTATAGGTTTTCTCTAATTAAGATTTTTACCATGATGAAACTTAGAGAGAAAGAACAATTCCTCCAAATTTGGAGCAGCTGCTATGAATTCTAAATGTATCTTATTTAAATGATTATTAATAAAAAATGTGGAAACATTTTATGATGTCAACATCCTTTGGTTTCTCTTGCCTTTTAGGAGCCTAAGTTGCCAAAGAATTACCTTGCACAAAAATCTGTTCTTCTCTTTTGTTTGTAACTCTGTTGTGACAATCATTCATCTCACTGCAGTGGCCAACAACCAGGCCTTGGTGGCCACAAATCCTGTAAGTAAAATAAGGTTGTGTCCTTGGGTTCAAGTGGTTAGTGGAGAAGAGATGGGAGGGTGGGGGGCCCAGACACATGTATTGTGTGTGTAATTAAGGGCTCATACATGTATATTTTAAGGTCTGCCATATAGAGAGTATATGTAGCTATATTCCAATCCAGAAAGGTAAATATATCTTAATATTCCCCAAGTTATAAAGATTGACTGTCAAAGGAAGGAATGCATTTCTCTGCTTCAATTATTTATGTATGTCACACATATCTTCATGTCATTTTACAGCTAGAGTCCCTCTGCTGTTGGGACATAGGGTTTATGACTACATAACATTTACTCAACTAAGTGAAAAATCAATCCAAGTAACCAACTCTGTGTAGTTAGAAAAAACAGCACATGAAAATAGAAAATTTAAATTAAGTTGTATGTTTGGCATCAGGCTGACTTTAAAGAGTTAATAAAACTGGCAGGGAAATGAATTATACATTGTCTATATAATGTTAAACTTTATTAACATAACATTTTTAAAGTGCTCTATCATGTCCTTATCTTCTCAGCAAACATTTATAAATCGTTTCCTTACAGGCTTTTTAGAAGCACAATTTGTAGGATGAGTATCAAAAGACACACAAAAATAAGCACAGAGACTGTCATAACATAAAAGCTCTATTTTTAAAACATAAGCTAAAATTTACTTATACAAATATATACAAATATATATGTTTTATGCAACCTATATGTAAGCTATATTTAAATGAAAATATCTGCACAAATAACATAAATAAATTCAAGTTTTTAAAATCATCTGCTTTCATAATGTTTGTAGTATCCATATTTAAGTTTTGGATGTGGACTTGTGGAGGGGTATGTGTGTATATATATATATATATTTATATATAAAGTGGTTTTTTAAAGATTATCCAGTTACTGAAATCAGGAAAGGGAAGGAATTTTCACTCAGTGGGTCAAAAAACAATACTCTCATATGTGTTTTATGTGTGTTTTTAGGGTAATTTCCAAAATTCTAAAATTCCCTGCATTGTTTGCACATGTGCATCCGGATCGCTTAATCTAGTCTATGTTCCACTCTAAAGTCACTGGGTGAGGAAACACGTTGGGTATAATTAGCCGTACAAAAAACTGACTAATGTCCTGCCATTTTGAGTGAATTTCTCTAAAACAAGGAGAGTCAGAGTTTTGTCATGGAGCTGCAGAGCAAGAGATTCGAAATCTTACCTTTATGTACAAGGATATTGTGTTTAACACACAAATCGCAAACTGTAATATAGTGATTTTTAATATAGTCTAGGAAAATTTGTCTGTTTATATCAGCAATGGCCTTCACAAAAATATTTTTCTGAAGCGTGCTTTAAGTTCTTTTTATCATAATAGTTTATAGATTAATTTTTTAAATAATATCAGGAGTTAGAAACCCAGTTATATATGTATATCTAAAAAGTATGCAGATAAAAATTTGAAGCTGAAGTCTATTATTTCTATATAATATAGTTGAATAACTCCTTTTTACCTTCGAGAGGACTTTGTTAATATAATATTGTGTTTGACATCAAGGTATGTTATTTAAAATTTAATGCCACTCATTCTGCAGATGTATTTAATGACACAATAGGTTTTGTAAATGACCTTCAGTTAGAAGGCATTGTGTATAGTCATGAGAACAAAATTGGAAATACAGGACTTGTGTTCAGGGTACAGCTTTGATTGATGTCGTATGAATATTAGCAAATCACTTAACTTCTCCAGTACTCAGTTTTTTATCTTTCAGATATATGACTAGTGATAAATCATGCCTCAGAGAATTAAGGTTTAAATAAAACAATATGTATTGAAAGTATTTTAAGCTAACTCATATGAAAATATTATTATTACTATTCTATGGTAACCCAGTATTTATTTTCCAGTGCATTTCGTTTCCAATTTTCTTTTTAGTGAAAAAAATATTTATTTCAAAAATAATAGTAATTGCTACTAAACATTTATTGTGTCCCAGACTAGAAATTGGAGCTGATGGGAGTCATTGGCCGTGTATTTCTAGGAGAGTTTTAAACTTATTCCCCTTGTTAAGGGAGTAAACTATGTTTCTTACTCCTTTGAGTTTTCTTTACCCTATATTTGAAGTTCCCTCTTAGAGAAGGGAAGAGAAAGTGGAAACTTCAGGAAAAGAGGAAGGAAAACCATAACATTTTCTTCTTTTTACTTACACTAACCCTCAAACACCACATTTGAATAAGAAAAATTATGGGCTCATTAGATTACTAAATATTTGTCGTGGTGGCGTATAATATGCAAGACTTTCCAAGAGTTGGGCACTTTTCATGAATTGCTTTTAAAATTATTAAGATAATTATTGAGATTTTTCCAACAGAATGCAACAATCAAGGAGTTCGGGATGACATAACTAAAATAGGTGTAAAGTCATTCATGTGTGACACTTTTATACTTATAATTGCATAATAACTAAAACACCTTAGGAAAATATACACCCACTAAATGTAGCAGATTTAGAATTTACACATTTCCTTGGAGGGGCCATTATAAATCCTTAGAGTCAGTGGCTAAAAGCTTTAGAGACACCATTAGATGAGGATGCAGGCTGGCATTTTACAAACCTGAATCATTAGTGTCTAAGATTTTGCATAGAGAAGAGAAAATTCTGTGTTTCTATATAATTGAGCTAAACTAGACTATTGCTTTTCCTGTGAATTCGTAAACAACTAAATCCTGATTGCTTTCTTTTTTTCTCCCAGATTAGTTGTAAAGTGTCCCAGTTCATTCATCATTACCTGATGGGCTGTAATTACTTCTGGATGCTCTGTGAAGGCATTTACCTACACACACTCATTGTGGTGGCTGTGTTTGCAGAGAAGCAACACTTGATGTGGTATTATTTTCTTGGCTGGGGTAAGTGCTATTACACATATCTGTTGATTCACCTTATTAAGAAAGCTTTTGGAGGATGCAGAGTTCCTTTGTAACAAAAACATACTTATTAATCATTTTTAAACAATATCAGGTGATTAACCTTTGCTTATTGCTACAAATTGAAATATTTAAACAAAGTACCACTGACTCATTGTTTTCGGTAGTCAGAGGTCAATTAATAATACACTGTGGGTTTCTTCTGTTTAATATTCCGATGTGTATCTTGGCTAAATATGTAGTGACTAAAACAACAGAATTAGAATCATGAATTAGGGATCTAGTCTTTTTAGTGTTCTGAATCTCCTTTTTCTTCCCGTGCAAATTGACGGCATTGGGCTTAACCAGCTTTGATGTTCCATTCTAAAAATGTTTGTTTAAAAAAATATATTGTAATGTTATCTAAGAGGGATCAGTTATTGAATAAAGGCGTGCAAAAGATCTATTTTTTCCACACAATCTGCTGAAATGGTATTATTTACAAAGCAAACAATGATTCACTTCTAGCATATTAAAAAAATAACAGGAATAATGCAAAACAAAATGCTGAAAATGAATTCAGTAAGACTAGTTTCCAAGAACATAACTGAAATTATATTATTTATCTATCTATCTATCTTCCGTCACCTATCTATACAGTCAGATAATAGATACAGATATATACAGAGACGTATACAAACACACACCATCTTTAGTGCATTTGGGTTACCTTTATAAAGGGATATACCTATAAAAACAGAGACCTATATATTTCTTCATTTCATGTTTGAAAAATCTGATTTAGAATGCTCAAAACATGCAAAATTTCTGATACACAAATCATCTCTTTCTTCCTTCTCTTCTTCTTCACACAGTTGCTCTCAACTTCTTCCCACATCAGATCATCTACCAAATATTGGCGAACTCCATCTCACAGAAAATCTGTGAATGCTGGGGTTCTTCGAATCCTTGAGGCTTAGGCAGCACAATTAGGAACTTAGGCTCTGGAGCCCATTGATTCAAAATGACTTCTATTAGAAGAAAACTTATACACACAAACCTCAAAATACAAATACCTAATACTTTACCATATTTACTGCTTGAGTATACAGATGATATTTACTCAATAAACATATATATATATATATATATATATATTTGCTCCTAGAGTATCTCTGTGTTTCATATTTCATGACCTATTTTAGGAGTTCCATTGATAGAGACAGTTGCCTATTTATTTTCATTTTCTTTAATATTTACAGGATTTCCACTGATTCCTGCTTGTATACATGCTGTTGCCAGAAGCTTATATTACAATGACAAGTAAGATAATCTCTCTTTCTGATTTCTATTGGAACTACGTAAAATGAAAATCTTCAATATAATTTCTGTTTTTTCCCCTAGCTGCTGGATCAGTTCTGATACCCATCTCCTCTACATTATCCATGGCCCAATTTGTGCTGCTTTACTGGTATGTAATTAAAATTCTTCTTTTTTCCTCATTGCTCATATTTCAACTTTATTTTCTGAGTCATCTAGCCTATGGTATTCTTCAGGATCCAGACGACACGCTGCCAGTGTTTAACTGAAGAAGATTTAATGACAGTATTATATTTGAGGTGCTGGCAGGAAGAGTAAAGGAACTAATTCATAAGGGGTGGTGAGGCACCAAGAACCAACAGTGGAAAGTTGTTATTACAGCTAGACCTAAACAGGGGACAGAACAGTTCCCGTAATTGGGCAAATGTTGGGGGAGGTGGTCCTGCGTAAAGGAACACAGCCACTGCCCAAACCACAGCCTGCAGAGCAAAGGAAGGAGAAAGAAATACTCAGACTTCTCTCTCTTGGTTCCTCCCGTTGACCAAATGCAGCAAACGTCAGAGGCAAGAAAGCCTGGGTTATGACGCAGTTCTCAGAGATGACTCGGGGCCTCCTGGGGCACCGAGCAGAACAGAGAAGGGCAGAGGCTGGCTCTAGTAGCTAGGGAGGGCAAACTGGAAACACCTACACACCTATGTTGGTAATAACAGTAATATTCCTATAAAGAAAAGACTTTAATTTGGAAAGAGAGTATTGCTTAAACTGTTGTTTTATTATTATAATGATCATTACTTAATACAAGTGCACCAATTGAACATTTTTAAAGGTGGTTGCAGGGAAATGAAACTCACATTCAAGGCTTTCATTACATTGTTTCAAAGGGGAAATAAATTAATCCAAATTAACATGCTTTCTCTCATAGAGCATGAGAGACCAGAATGCAATTACAGTCTTCAAGACTGTAATTACAGCTGATATTTAATTATATACAAAAAGACAAAGGTGGTATGTCAAGCCAAAATTTGAAGCTGTCCAACCCTTGTTTTCAGACTCTTTTTTAGACAAATTTTCTTCTATTATTTTACTATATTTGCTAGCTGCAATTTAGTATCCAGTTATGTTAGAACACTGTTCAAGCCATTCTCAAATGTATTATTGTTAACTAATTCTCAAAAGTGTGTCTTAAAAATTAGAGGGTAAATTCTGAACTCTTCTTCCACCTCTTACCTGCTGTGTGACCTTACGGAATTAAACTAATCATTCTGTGCCTCAAGTCTCTCATTTTTAAAATAGAGAATTTAATAATAGCAACTTTTAATTTTTTTAACAAGGAATTATATGAGTTAATACATAATAAGCGTTTAACCTGGCATGTATAAGGCATGTAATAAGTGTCAAATTCCTGATTTGTTCTGGGCCACACAAGAGAGCCAGTTCAGAAAATCAACTCATGGAATTTCTTACATCTCTTATGGAGATTTTAACATGCCTTAATGTAGATTCTACTGAAAATTTCAGAGCGAGAGAATTTCCCTTCCCTGCTCTTTGCACATGCTAGGGACATTTTGACACACGGTGTCTAAGCTGTACCCTGAGACATCCTCCTTTGTGTTCTTTGAAAAAGCCAGCATTGAAACCCAGCTCTACCACTGCTGGCTGTGCTTCAGGGCAAGTCTGTTTGATTTTATTTTTACCTGCTCTATGTCTTTGTTTTCTCATCTGTGATTATGGAATAATAAGAATAAATATGTCACAGAGTATTGTAAGGATTAAATGAGATGCATCCTGTTAAATGACTAATACAGTGCCTGGAATATATAACAAACTCTTGAAAAAACGCTCACTTGTAGTTTCTACATGATACCATGGTTCTGTTTGGAGGAGAGTTCGAAGAAGTTAAGATCCATTGTTTGGACCACCCAGAGCTTACAGAACAAACACAAGGCAAAATTTTATTATCAGAGATGTGAGTCTGCAGAGGGGTATGTGATTCAAATGCCTAAATCAGAGTGGTTCAGGAAATAGTAAAAACATTCAGCAAATGCAAAATGTAACAGCAACTAACAATCCTTGGAAAAGCCTGTCCACATCCACTCTGAGAGGCAAGAGTAGATGGCCCAGCTGGGGTAAAACGTCACATAGGAAGATAGCCCGTCAAGTTGCTCAGTAAGACAGGAAGTGAAATCCACATGATTTGCTTGTAACTTTTTGCATTTTCTTGGCCTAAGAAAAGATTAGGAGCCTATTTTTCTACCAGGACAAATTGTTCTGTCCTTGTTTAAGCTCTGAGGCTCCTCACTGGTCCTGGCCAATTGCAAGGTCTTGGGAGGGGCACAAGCAATTGTTTAACATGGTCATATGTTTTGTATAAATAAGATATTTCAATTGCAATCCCTTTCTTTCCACTCGGACTTCCTCTGTCACATTTGTCCTTGAGCAGGGTGGTACAGGCGTGGCTACAGCAGTTTTGAGATCCTGCTAAGGGGAAGTTGAGAGGGGATACATTCAATTTGTGTTTAGCGAGGGATGCTTAAGTCACTTCGGTGCCTGGTGAAGTGATTGCTGGTTGTTCTAGAATGAGAATGGTTTCCAGGAATCCTCCTACCGCCACGGTGCTGACTCCCCCTGCTTCCCGTCATGACCTTAGGTTGGTCTCGTGACATGAAAATGTCCTGTTGTACCTCCTAGCTATGGGAACTTTATGGGCGTTCAAGTAAAAACAGCTTTCTTCTGAACTAGTTTTGCTCTAAGATAGATGAGATTCAGACATAGTTCATCTGAAATTTAAAATTATTGTACTATTTTTATTTAAAATAAATGCAAGTATTTGCAAAAAGTGAAGTAGGATGATTTTCTAGTTTCACATTTTAAATCAGACTTACCATTTTGAAGAAGCACTTGGCATTTAGAAAGCTTCATATAATGGGCATCTAAATTGCAGCATTTCTTCTGATTTTTATAATTTATGGTTTTTGCATATTAGGATTATAAAATATTTCATATTCTAAATTTATAAGAAGGTAAAATAGCATTATTATTTTTTCTTCTATGGGCTGTTAGTAGTTTCCATTTAGTCAAAACTTTTAAAACAGAAATGAATGCTCACGAAGGGAGTGCAGTAGGATGGGCGGAATAACAGCTGATGTGTTGATTTGTCATATTTCATTCTTACACCTGTTGAAACGGCTTATTCTGCTTTTGTCTTTAGCAGAGACATTCCTGTATCAGTAACCATGTTACTTTTCATAGATGTGTTTCCATCAGGATTAGAGCGTGCTGTCTATTTTTGAAGCATATGTTCCATTGACTTCTCTAGGAATAATAGTGGAATGTTTTTATGCCCAGTTATTTTCATAACACATGCCTTACATCAGCAAATGTATGTTATTTGTTCATTGTTTTCTACATTAAATGAGGTGCTACCGTTATTATTCCAATTTATTAAGGTATGTGGTATCAATTGCATATTGGTATGCACTTTGAAATTTTTGGATTATTAAACAAGCACAGATGGTAGAAGTCAAGGTGAGAAAAAAAGAAAAGAAAAGAGCATAATAGCATAGGAGTCCTAAGGGTCTCATCTGGAGTTAGTGTCCATAATCCTATGGAATACGTAAAGAATGGGCATAGAGAAAATAAACAGATGTGAAAGATATTGACTTGGATAAAGATAAGAAAGAGAGAAAGTAATCAGAGAGAAAGAAATGTATTTCAGCAGAACTCTGTCCGTTTTCTGAGTAACTTAGTTATCCGGACTATATTTTTGAAGTTTTATGTCTCCTTTTTAAAGAGAATGTTTTCTCTTGGGGAATGTTGTTAACACACAGTAAATATGTAATTACAGAAAGTCATTAACAGAAGGCCGTGTGAGGTGCCAAGATTTTTTTTATCTCTAGGACGATCTAGGTTGAATATCAACTGGTTCAAGTGTGTGATTCAGCCTACTCAAAAAGATAAAGAGGATTACAATAATATCTTGGGGAGTTTTGAGGATTATTGTTACAAAAAGAAACACAGGAAGGATAAACCAAAAAGATGAAAATTGTTATTATGGTGTAATATATATTTGGAAAGTACCTAGTGTGGACACTGGTACAGAGAAGGGACTTTAAAAAATAAGCATTTGTTGAAAGAATTAAACAATTGAAAAAATAAACAGTTCTTTCCTTTGAGCTGAAAATATTCAAAAGCTTTAATTTTTGGACCATAGCAAAATTCAAAAAATTTCATAAGAAAATGAGCTGAGAAAAACACTCATGTATTCCTCAACTGAACGTGTTTCATATTACTTCCACCATAATTTTATTTTTCTAAAATCCAAGTCCATTAAAATTGGTGTACTTGTTAAATTAATAAATCACAATTCCAGAAATACAAATTAATATCTTAGGCAAATATTCCCTTTATTCTTGCACATTGAAAATATTCCAAGATGTATAAAATTAAAGATCCTCAATAATGCTTCTTAATATTAAATAATTTTCATATACCATTTCATTTTCTTTTAGGTTAATCTTTTTTTCCTATTAAATATTGTACGTGTTCTCATCACCAAGTTAAAAGTTACTCACCAAGCAGAATCTAATCTCTACATGAAAGCTGTGAGGGCTACGCTTATCCTGGTGCCATTACTTGGCATTGAGTTTGTGCTGATTCCATGGCGACCTGAAGGAAGGATTGCAGAGGAGGTGTATGACTACATCATGCACATCCTTATGCACTATCAGGTATGGTGTTCTTGGAGGTATACGACCACATCATGCACATCCTTATGCACTATCAGTATGCTGTTCTTGAATCAGGAACGCAGCTTGCGAAATCTGGTATTAAACTTACATATAGCTTTGGTTTTGTTTTTATTATGTATGCAGCAAGTTGGTTACAAATAATGTCTCTTTTCCATTTGAAATCAGATAATTCTATTTTTCTTTTATAGGGTCTTTTGGTCTCTACAATTTTCTGCTTCTTTAATGGAGAGGTATGGTGATTGATTTTATTCCTTTTATCATTCTATATTTGCAATATATATTTCTCTTTAAAAAATGAGAGAATTATAAATTCTCTAGGAACAATTCTTTCAAATTCCATTTCTGTCAGGAAAAAGAATCATAGAATCTCTCTTCATGATGCAATTCTGTTTCCCAAAAGCTCAGGTCATATTGGAGTTGAAGACTAGGGCAAATTCAGCTTCACTTTACAATATTGCACAGTGACTTTATTCATCCAGTCTTTTGACCTATTTTTTGAACAATCCCATTAAGTCTGTACTTCGACCTAAGTATGGTGGTAGGCAACACTTCATGTCATAGAACAATACACACACTCTAATAGGAAATAGAATTGGCTCGTTTTCATTTTCTCCTTTTCTCTGTTTTTTTGACTGGTCCACAATGTGGTCTTTGGAATCAATTTTAAGGTGTATATAAAAGGATTTAAAATAATTAAACTCAGTTAGACAGGGAAGAGATGCAGTGGGTTAGGAACTTTAGTAGAATAGAATGCTCTAATTTGTAATATGGCAACATGCTCTCAGACATTTCAAGATTTACATCCAAGACTTTCCTAAATGGAAAGTTTCAGGCATTTTAGAAACTGGTACCATATTTCTTATGTATATGAATCGTGCTATTGCTCAGTGGTTTGAGCCATGCTGATTCACCTCTTTACATCGTTTTAATCTACTTGACAAATTTTAACCTGTTGGAGGATTTTGGCAAAATTCTACAGTTTAGAAATCCAGACAGTAACTGAGTGAGAAGTGGATGCTTGGTAACTATGAAGCTTATCACGAAGCTTCAGATAGGGGACACGTAGAACCAGTTGGCATAACTATGAGAATCATTCCTGTAAAATGAATCAACATTGGAAATCATATACATGTCATGAAAAACTGTAAAATATTGCTTTCCTTTGCTTAAGTAATATTTGATTTCTTTCTCAGCATATAACAATATTTCATGTTTAATTCTGTCATTAAATTTAAAACATTTTAATTTTAAAATGTAGATCTTTATTTTATACATACATATATTTTTTAAATGGAGTGTAGCACTGTCCAGCATAATAGACTATAGTGCATATTTTTAATCATGCCTCCATGGTTTTTCTCCTATACGGAGGACAAGAGTGACTGTTTTTCTGAAGTCAATGAAAAATATAGACAGAGAATGAAATTAGGAAGAATAGATAACTCATTTGTTTTGATAACAAAATTTAAACAACATTTATTACCTATCTCTATAAATTTCTTATTGTGTAAACTGAATTAGACAATCTTATCTACTGCCTATATAGGATTTTACAGTTAAATATAGATGAGAGAGACATGGACAACGTGCCAAAAAACATGAGTGAAATATGAAAGGTACACCTCTGCATTTGCAGAAACAGATTTCATTTTTGTGAAGGGTAATTTTTAAATGTACAAAACATAATCACTAGTGAAATATTTTTTGAGGCAGGATAGAATAAAGTCACTGCCACATCAATGCATTTAAACCCTAAAGATGCCACTTCGCTCCTGGCTGTGATATCTTGGGTAATACTCCGAACCTCCTGGAGTCTCAGTGTCTACCTTTATCAAAGGGGAATCAAAGCAAGTTCCTACACAAGACTCACCAGGATTCATGAAAGCTAGAAATGCAACGTTTTTAGCACCAGGCTCCACCCTCAGTAGATTCTTAGTACATTACAGATTCCTTGTTAGATTTGCCCTCACTCAATTTCAAAAATACATGTACAAATGGGAACATTAATCATATTGGAATCAAATGTCAAAGTGACCCTTTTATTTAGAAAGAGTGCCCAGGGGATATCCAAACTAATGCCTAGCACTCTTGTTGCACTTGATCTGTGTAAGCAAAAGAGACGCAGACTCTGATCTTCTGCCATGTCCTAAAATTGAGGAAATTTTGGCAGTGGAAAATTACAATAATATAAAACCTTCTAGCCAAGTTGTTGCCAAATCTTCACTTCTTCACAACATCTTCAATATCTGTCCCATTTTCTTCATCTCTCGAGATACAATCCCTGTTTGTGTATGATTCATTTCTCATCTTAGGAAATACTATAATCCCTCCTTCTTTGTCTCTTTGCCTCTTAGTTTTTCCCGCTCTCACAACACGAAGCTACAGCTGCCAGATTCATTTTGTGCGCTTCCAACTATGCCCCGTACTTCTTAAGATCATTTGCTCAGGCTTAGTTTCCTTCTTGCTTTACACATTAGGTCAAATGGCTTGTCTTCAGCTTAATATCTCTATTTCTTTACTTTCACGTTTTATTTTTTTAGCCACAATAATCCTATTTGCATTTCTCACTAAATAACTGTGACTTGACAAGTGCTCAGGCCCCATTCATCTCCTCTCTAGTCCACTAAGACAAAAATGCACACTGTTAACGTAAACTAGGGACTCTGGTCCTCAGAAGGGCCCTCCCTAGTCTCGTGGGTATATTTAACAACACCTGAGCATAGAGAGTTTTACAGGGTGAGCAAAAGATTTGTTGAAAGTAACCAAACCCACATTCTATAATGAGAAGTAGGTAGAATTTTTATATGAAGCTTTATTAAATATCTCCTCAGTGATCTAGGTTAAGGAGTAAAGAGTCGGTTCCTTATCAGGTGCTAATGGGCATATAAAGTTGTAATGTTATATTCTAAACAGTTGGCCTTACTATTTATATAACACTCATATGTAAAATAATGAAAAATATTTTCATATCTTTAATAATACCAGGCTATCTTCCCTTCCAAAGGCAGTTTTTCTTCTTATGTTTCTCCATTAATTTTTTCACATTAAAAGTTTATTAAGAGTGGCCACTTTAATGTTCTGTTGAACAGGTGTGATATTGTATTAGAGGAAGCAGATGGAAAACATAACATCCTTATAGAGGATAATATAAACAAACAGATGTCTACAAGGCCTGTGGGTCTTAATTAGGTTTATTTTTAACTTCAGTAAATAAGTTCCCACAGTTCAAGACATAAACTTTCCATGGTTTTTCTGATGATTTATTGTCAAGAAAGAAATAGGGTGATGATTTTAGTCAAACTAGATGTTTCGAGAACAAACCATTCAGATATTTCAAAAACCATTGTGGCTTTTAGAATTGAATTGAAGCTTTCATTTTTAAAACTGTAAGTACTATGTTCACAGCTAAGATATTTCTTCCTGTCAGCTTCTTCTCCACATTTATGTAGAATCTTTGGTACAGAGCTACATTCCTCTTCCTTTCAACCAGAAACTATATAGTGTACGTATTCAATCAGCCCAGCATTCAGTAACAAAGTGAGGAGAAATTATTTTAGCATAAAAACTAGGATCAAAACCAATTCTCAGCAGAAATAATTAGAAAATTGGCCAAAAGTCATTTTTGCTTTAAATCCCTGAGTATGTGTTTAAAAGTCACACTCTAAAGCCATTCCATTTGTCATTTGCTTGTGTTCTTGAAGATATTACATATGCAGATATTATTTGTAAATTACCTTAATTTATATATATTATTTGCAAAATTTATAAATACGTTACTTAACCATGAGGGAAACAAAGTGTAATTTTTTTTGCCAGATAAATATATGTGTTGTCCTATAAATGCTCTTTTCAAAGAAAATTTACATAAATATAAATATAAATTATTTCCTTCAGATATAGAAATAAGCTTGAAAGTCCTGAAGTTCTGAGTTTCATAATAATATAACTTCTAAAATCAATTTATTGTATTTCTAATTACATGATTTTTGAATTACAGAGGATAGAAAAGTTACCACGAAATTCTAATAACTCATTTTGAATTCTAACTAAAGAAACTCATTGACTTCATATTTGTTTCTTCTGTTTTTCTACATGATAAAACATGAATGAGACAATAAGACAGTCTGTTCATTTTAAGTAACAGAGTATAGGAGACACTAACAAGACTTTAAAGTATCCCATGATATTTGCTAGAGATTGTTTGTAATTTGGAGAAGTAAGTTTTCTTGATCTATTTGACAGGAAAATGAGAAGACTGAAATAAGCCAGCCCTATTTTAAAGTTTAATATTGAGGTGTACACATGAATAAAGTGAATAAAAAGTTGAGGACTTCTATATACTTAGCAGAAAGTTAAACAATTTTTGCATGAGTATGTTTGTAATACATGAATTATATGTATTACAGAATACATGTATACTGTATGGAAAATTGCTTTTAGGTGCTCGGATTTCCTTTGAAATCAAAGGGTCAAAAAGCAGTGGAGAGTTTGGGGAAGACAACTCAAAGCTGTGCATGCTTTGGGAAGACATAGATCAGGTTACAGGGATGTGGCTAATACATTCATAACTTAGAATGTATCAGCCCCAAGCAGACTGCCCCAAGCTGGTCTGCTTACTCATCAGACATCTGGAAATGTCCAGGTGATCGAGTTGGAGATGTATTTGAATATTCCCATTTGTGCTCGCTGACTCAATGTGAAGACAATCACCTTGGTGTCTTACGTTCAATTAAAACCAAAGTCACTCTATATGGCTTACCTAGGCCTGATCTCTAACCCCAGGCAGAGAACAAGGAAGAGTTGATAAACTTCAAATTCATCCAGGCAGAGGGGCACCATTAATTCTCTTCTCAGTTTATTCGTAAAGATTTTTATATAAAGCTGGATGTTGTGCATGCAAGCTTGTAAATGGGGTGTCTGGATTAACTATTTGTTCAAAAACAATACATTCTTATGCATTATTAAAGCTTCAGAGATAAGGCATGGAAAGAAAAATATTCACGGAGTCTAAAAGTACAGAATAATTGCAGTGAATTCCCTAACGTAAAGATGGCTTGCTCAATTATTTTTTAAATTAAGTAAGGAAATAAGGCAATTTTAGTCACTAATTAACATCAATGCATTTTTTAGAAAAAAAGCTATACTACATAATTTATTGTAGTATTAAATAGAATATCTTCATTTCAGTTAATGGATTGCTCTTGTCTTTCTATTTCTTTTTGATTGATAGGTTCAAGCAATTTTGAAAAGAAACTGGAATCAATATAAAATCCAATTTGGAAACAGCTTTTCCCATTCAGATGCCCTCCGTACTGCATCTTACACAGTGTCAACAATCAGTGATGGTACAGGTTACGGTCATGACTATCCTAGCGAACACTTAAATGGAAAAAGCATGCCTGATATTGAAAATATTATCTTAAAGCCAGGGAAGTTATATGATTGATAATGGAGGGAGGGTTACTTAACTATTTTATGCCACTCCTATCTCAAAGACCCGGATCCATGACTTTACAACTAGAAGACTTTGATATTCAATGAGTTTTTTGAATGCCACAAAGAAAACCCTCCATGAAGTCAGAAATGTGTTGATAATGTTTAACAAGCAGCTCTATGGGGAAACAAAGCTCTGATGTGTAACGTTTGCCAGTTTCTGCGGTGTAAATACTCTTACCACGGCTGATTTTAAGCTGTCAACTTGACGTCACTGAATGTGGAATTGGGAAAATATAAACACAATCAACTCTTGTAGGCTGGCGTGAGCCAGTTCCAGCACACCACTGCATGAATTCACAAATGAATAAGACTGTAAAAGTCCACATACACATTGGGCATCACTCTACTCTTGTTGCCTAAAGAGACCTAGCCAAGGCCTATAGACTTGGAGAGAAAATTAGCTTTTCATTTGTTTTTAAAATCTTTATCCCATATTCATTGGTGCATTTGATTTTTTTGCCCAGAAAGTGTTCTAGCCCTTTTTGTGTCTCCCCTTTCCAACGGACCAGATAAAGACTTAATTATTCCTGTTGGCTCACCCTGTTCTCCCCAAGGAAGGCAAATGAGCAGAACTGCTTTTGGCTACTCATTTGCTGATATGTCACAGCTCCCCCCTGTGTCATATCTGCTTTTGAGAATTGATGGATAGTATTATAATATGCAATTCCACTTTGGTATTATCAGGGAGACACTTTGTTGATACTACAGAACACCTTGCAGCTACTTTCCTATCTTACTACACAAGTGGGAGGGAATCAGTTTCCCTGTATCTGTAAATAGAAACTATGCCCCTTCCATTTCTACTGTGTAGACAAATTAGCAGGTATTTTACGTGAAGGAAATCAATGAAGGATTTCTTATTTTCTTGGAAGTTTGTAAAAAAAATTGTTGTGAAAAATGAGCTTGTAAATACTTTGTTATTCTATTTTATAGTCTCAAATCAAATACATACAATCTAGGTAAGATTTTTAAAAACAAACACATAACGTAACAATGTGTGCATGTTAATATCTGATACTATGTCTGGGCTGATTTTATAATAAAATAGAGTCTGGAATTCTATATTTGGTAAATATTTTAAAGACAACCAGATGCCAGCATCAGAAGTTTGTTTAAAAACTAAGATATCAGAAATATCTATGATAAGATATATTTATTAAAAAAATTCAAGGCCATTGTTTTATTGAGTATATTAGCTTTGATGATTCATACCTTAAGAATAGGTATGTTTGACATATTTCTTTTTTTTATTTTGACGATGAACTTGCATTCTAATCCAGAAAATATAAACAACTCCTACTGTAATAAATGCCAATCCACTACTCTTACGGTTTTTACCCCATTAAAAATATTACTTTTCTGACTTTTACTATAAGAAGATACACAGCTTTGGAAATGTTTCAGGCTATTTTTAAAAAAACTATGGCAATACATTATCTATCATACACAATGTTTTAATATTTTAATAGAGCTACTATAAATGATAAAACAAATCGGTGAAAGACTTGACTCCATCATTGAGGAAGACTTGTCAGAACGTTTATGAAATAATTAAAGGAAGGTGGAAGGACATCTTGCCAACGAATTAAAGTGACATTTAAATGGGACTCAGTTTCCCTAATGTTATTTTCCACTGAAATTTCTAAAAAACAAAAATGCCTTCAATTAGTAAAAGTCAATTTTGGGAGGAGAAGTCATTATGTGTATGCATTTTTGCAGTGGGTCAATCTGCTTAAAATGGATTAAACTGAGTGACTTAGTCATCATAGGTTGTTTCTTAAACTGTCAATAGATGGTGACTTCAGAAATCATTTGAAATTGTCCAGGAAAATTAGCTAAATTAGTAAGAATTAGCATGTTAAATGGCCTAGTCAATACATTTATAATTTATAATTTATCTATATATGTGTAAAGGTTTTATTAAGTGAACTTCAAATTTGTGAATTTTACAGCACGCTGTCACAAAAAGGAATGCAGGCTATTCTGGACTTTCTGTTGCCTAAATTATACAAAAATTCTGTTAAACAAATTGATTCTTTTGCTATTTATTAGTCAAAGATGCAGATTCAAATCCTTTGCTGATGCTGTTCACATATTTCAGCATCCTTCCAGACAAACTGTCAAGTCTCACCTATAAACGACAGTAGAAGATATCGCATTATCAGCTATCATGTTAAAATCATGTTGTGGCTGTCAAGTATTTTTACTGCGCTGTTGTCATATTAATTTTCGATCAGATTTCCTTTATGGCCAAGAATCACCTATTGCACAGTGTTCAGGTGGAGACAGCCCATGATTAATTAGTCTCAGTTTTGATCCACATTTTTTAGGGGTAATATTTTTAAGTATTAGTCTTCTCTAAAGCTGAAGTGCTAATTAACATCTCCTTTGTATCTTACTCATGAAGAAAAGGTACAATCAATATTTTTAAAAGCAAACTTCGTTGGTATCTAAAAACTAATTTTGGGAATTTCTAACTTTTAAAATTTGGATCTGCTATTTTCCTGCAAGTACTGTATAAGTCATACTTTAATTTTTAAAAATTCTAATCTATCTTTTTTTATTTTATACAGTTATTTTCCAGTGCATTTATTCATAAAATATCCATTCTGGAATTTAATGTTTGTTCAGATGTAATCTGGTGTACATAGAAAAAATTGTAGCTGTAGTGCTGTATTTATTGCTTAACAATTTTTTAAAAATGTGAATTTGTTTTAATTTTCTCTTGGTTTTAATCTGCTAATAGGAAGCACCATTTCTTTATTCTGTAAAACATACCCAAGATATTCTGGACAATTAAAACAACTCATGTTATGCCTACTTAATGTATATCTCTATTTTTTGATTGTATGAAAATATTAAAGTTATGAGTTAAAGTTGATTTTCATTCATTTTTACTGGACTGCTGAATAATTTAACTTACAAACATAATTCTTTACAGTAATCAGTGGAATAACTCTTAAAATCAATGACTCTCATCTCTGTTACCCTCTCTGAAGTCATCAATAAACCTGTAAATCCTTCCATAAACCAATTTTTAAAAAGTTGTGAATTTGTTTTTTAAGCTAGAAGATTCCAAATAAATGCAGTGTATGCAAATTCCTTCCTAGGCTGAAAGAAAGAAAAGGATGCTGAAAAATAGGAGAATGTACAGGGCTTTGTCTTCTTTCCCCACTATATTCCACTGTGTAGTATTGAATAGCACAAAGAAAAAGGAAAAGAACTAGCTAAAGATAATTTTTAAAAGAGGGCATACCTTATGATTTCACTCATATACGGAAGATAAAAAAATAAGAATGGCAACAAACAAACAGAAAGATACAGAGAACAGATTGGTGGTTACCAGAGGGGAAGGGGGTAGGGGCGGGGAGAAAGGGGTAAAGGGGCAACTAGATATTGGTGGTAAACACAACATAGTCTATACAGAAGTCAAAATACAATGATGTACACCTGAAATTTATATAATATTATCAATCAATGTTACCTCCGTAAGAAAATAAAAAATAAAAGAGGACAAAATTGTGAATCACAAAAATATAAAATGAAAACATATCACAGGTGTTTTTTAATTTATTCATTAATGAGAGAACCAGTAAGATGTTACAACCATTCAAAGAACTCAAAATATCACACATATAGAAGAACACAAGAAATGACAAAATGAATTCATAAATAGATGCAAAACAGTTCAATGCTCAGGGAAATAATCAGTTGCATTCCACTGAATATCTAATTCATATTTCCATGATCAAGAATAATGTACATTATTATCAGTTTTCCTGCAAGTAACATATCTGTAAAATAGCTCAAAATAATGAAAGGTCAAGACAACCCAGAAGGGCACACTAGAAAGCACTAAAAGGACACTCTAACAACTCTAAAATATAACAAGAGAACAGTATATTACACACACAATACTCTTTTGTATATATGTATATGTACATATAGAGAGAGATACACACACACACATATATATAATAATCTAATATATATAGAGAGAGAGGGGATATATATACACATATAGGAGAGGAGGTGTATATATATATATATCCATTTCAAAGGATTTTGCATTTTTTTCTTACAATATCCCTTTCTTGTGATTATAATAATTTCAAAGAATAAATATTCTTGATCAAAAATAAGGCTAGTTTGGGGTCAGCTCAGTGGCATAGCAGTTAAGTTCATGCGCTCTGCTTCCGTGGCCCAAGGCTCTCTGGTTCGGAGACCAGGTGCAGACCTATGCACTGCTTATCAAGCCATGCTCAGGGGGCGTCCCACATATAAAGTAGAGGAAGATGGGCACAGATGTTAGCTCAGGGCTAATCTTCCTCAAAAAAAAAAAAAAATAAGTCTGGTTTCTTAAAGTTTGGTCTGATTATTTACATAGGTGGGCAAGGGTGTTAATTTATAATTTAGATTTCCTTAAGTTTATTTTACAAATCTACAGTCATATTGCATTTTTTAACAGCTTCCTTGAGATATGTTTAACATACCATACAATTCACTCATTTAAAGTAGCTTTTAGTATATTATATTAGTATAGTATATTTTCATTTCTTCAAAGACATGTGTTGCCATCCCCCTGGTCAATTTTATTACATTTTCATGACCTCAAGAAGAAATCACATATCCTTTAGCTATCATGCTTTTATCCTCCCATCCCTGTTCCCACCACAGCTCTAAGCACCACTAATCTACTTTCTGTCTCAATAGACTTCCCTATTCTGAACTTTCAGATGAATGGAATCCTATAGAATGTGATCTTTCGTGTCTGACTCCTTTGACTTATAACGTTTTCGAGGTTCATTCATGTTTTAGCACGTATCAGTATTTCATTCCTTTTTATGCCTGAATTATTCCATTGCATGAATTTATCACATTTTGTTTATCCATTTGTCTGCTGATAGACATTTGTGTTGTTTCCATCTCTTGGCTATTATGAATAATGCTACTACAAACACTTGTGTACAAGTTTTTGTTTGGAGATATTCTTTAATTTCACTTGAGTATATACCTAGGAATGGAAAGGCTGGGTCATGTGTTAAATGTGTTTGTTTGAGGAACTACCAGATTGTTTTCCAAACATCTTACATTACCACTAACCATGTATGAAGGTTATAATTTCTCCACTATTCTCCAACACTTATCATTATCTTTTTTATTTTAACCATCCCCATAGGTGTGAAATGATATCTGTGGTTTTAATTTGCATTTTTTGATGGCTCATGATGTTGAGCATTTTTTCATGTTTACTGGCCATTTGTATGTCTTCTTTGGAGAAATGTCTATTCAGATCCTTTGTCCATTTTTAATTGGATTATTTGTCTTTTTATTATTGAGTTGAGAGGATTTTTCATATATTACACATACAGGTCCCTTATTAGATATATAGTTGCAAATATTTTCTTCCATTCTGTGTTATCACTTTCTTGATGGTGTCCTTCAAACTACAAAAGGTTATCATTTTGATGAAATACAATTTATCTATTTTTTTTTTTTTTAAGGAAGATTAGCCCTGAGCTAACATCTGCCACAAATCCTCCTCTTTTTTTTCTGAGAAAGACTGGCCTGAGCTAACATCTGTGCCCATCTTTCTTTACTTTATGCATGGGATAGCTGCCACAGCATGGCTTGACAAGTGGTGTATAGGTTCACACCTGGGTTCCAAACCAGCGAATCCTGGGCCACCAAAGTGGAACATGCAAACTTAACCACTGCGCCACCAGGCTGGCCCCTCTATTTTTTTTCTTTTGTTGCTTATACTTCTGGTGTCATATCTAAGAATTGTTTGCCAAATTCAAGATCGTGAAGATTTACCCCTATGGTTTCTTCTAAGGAATTGATAGTTTTTGCTCTTATACTTAGTCTTTCATCCGTTTTGGGTTAATTTTTGTATATGGTATGAGGAAAGGGTCCAAATTTATTCTTTTGCATGTGACTATATGTTTGTCCCAGCACTACTTGTTGAAAAGATTATTTTCTTCCATTGAAGAGTATCCTTGTCTTGGTATCCTTATTGAAAATCTATTGACCATAGATATATGGATTTACTTCTGAACTCTAACTTCTATCTGCCTTTGCACCCAAACCACACTGTCTTGATTACCTTTGATTTGTAGTAAGTTTTGAAATAAGGAAGTGTTAGTTATTCTACTTTTTTCTTCTTTTTCACAATTGTTTTGGCTATGCTAGATCTCTTGCAACTCCATATGCATTTTAGAATGAGCTTGTCAATTTGTACAAAGAAGTCAGCTGAGATTATGATAGAGATTGCATTGAATCTGTAGATAACTTGGGGAGTATTGCCACTTTAATGTTAAATGTTATTAAATCTTCAGATTTATGAACATTGGATGACTTTACTCTTACTTAAATCTTTGATTACTTTCAATGTTCCCTAGTTTTCAGAGTATGTTGGTACTTCATTTGTTAAATTTATTTCTAAGCATTTTATTTTTTTTGATACTATTACAAATGGAATTGCTTTCTTAATTTCACTTTTGGATTGCCTATTGCAAGTGTATAGAAATAAAATTGACTTTTGAATATTGGTCTTCTATCCTGCAACCTTGCTGAACTCATTTCTTAGTTTTAATATATTTTAGTAGATTCTTTACAATTTTCTGTATAAAAGATCAGGCCATCTGTAAACAGATATAGTTTTACTTCTTCCTTTTGAATCTGAATGCCTTTTCTTTCTTTGTTGTCTAAATGCCGTGGCTAGAAGCTCCATTGAATAGAATTGGCAAGAGCATATATCATTGTTCCTGATCTTAGGGGAAAGCATCCAGTCTTTCATCATTAAGTACGTTAACTGTGGATTTTTTTGTAGATGCCTTTTATCACATTGAGGAAGTTCCCTTCTATTCCTGGTTTGCTGATTGCTTTTGTCATGAAAGGGTGTTGGATTTTGTCAGGTGCTTTTTCTGCATCTGTTGAGATGATCATGCAATTTTTATTTAATATTCTATTGATATGATGTATTACATTAATTAATTTCCAGATGTTCAAACAATCTTGAATCCCTGGAATAAATCCCTCTTGGTCATGGTGTCTAGTCCTTTTTATATGTTGCTGAATTCAGTTTGGTAGTATTTTGTTGAAGACTTTTGCGTCTCTCATATTCATAAGAGATATTGGTCTGTAGTTTTCATTTCTTGTGATGTCTTTGTCTGCTTTTGGTATCAGGGTAATACCAGTCTCATAGAATGATTTTGGAAGCATTCCCTCCTCTTCTATTTTTTGAAGCGTTCGTGAAGAATTATTTGAAGAGTTTGTATTAACTCTTTTTGAACATTTGGTGAAACTCAGTTGTGAAGCCATGTGGATATGGACCAGATGTGGGTAGTTTTTTGATTACTGATTCAAATCCTTCTCTTGGCATAGGTCTATTCAGATTGCCTGTTTTTTGGAGCCATTTTTGGTGTTTATATTTTTCGAGGAATATGTCCATTTAATCTAATTTATCTAATTCATTAACCATACAGCACTGAACAACCACTAAGGCCACAAACTTAACTTTTGCTTGGAAGATTTAATCTTGGATTGGATTTTCAAAAGCCTGTTTTTTTGGTCATCTTGAGACTAACAAATCATGCCAAAAAAAGAGATCTCTCTACCCCAGATTTTACCCACTGTATCTAAAACTTTGGGTGAATTCCTCTTTTCTTAAGGTTCCCCAAATCTGACATGATTCTTGGCATGCCAGAATTGATCTCCCTTACCATCCATGAGCCTGTGTGGGACCCTTGAGCCAGATATCAGGCCAGTTTCCCTAGGAGGGCATTGTAAGTATTTACTGCATAAGAGCAGTCAAAGTCTTCCCACAAATGACCATAATTTGATGACCGTCGTTCTCAAATATGACCCTTCAAGTTAAGTCCTTCAGTACACAATCCATTTGCTCAATATATACTGATAGGAAGGAGAATATCTTCTTACTGAATCAATGCTAAATGGTAAATACGGTAAATAACTATATTACCATGAAAAATATGAATACTTAATAAAGTTTTTTTTTCCCTAAGATTCTGGGAGATCAGTTAGAATCTGATATTATTTTTAAATGTTTTATTTCAGTTTCAAAATAAAGCTTATAAAATTGTGGGTTAGATATCTTAAAATGAAAGAAAAGAGGTTTACTTATATAGAGAGCAAATGAAATATTAAAAATATTCCACACAAATAATCATAATCAAATATTCTCTTATCAGTTCCTTCACCCCTAAGAAATTAATTGTTCTGCTGGATCTCAGACTAGGAATCTCACGAGCTGTCTCTTGCGCAACTGAAAAAGTGTTCTCAAAATCCTGGGTCACTCCACTGGTGCAGTCTGAAAGTTTAAGTGTGTACCCAAACATCTATTCTTTGAGGTGTCAGTAGTTTGAAAAATTTAGTATGTTTATTTTCTAGGAGCTTCTGAGATTGTCCTTATGTACTGAAGATACAAATTCTGGTCTATAGATTATAGCAGAATATTTATTTATTTATTTACTTTTTTAATTGAAGTAACATTGGATTATAACATTATATAGCTTTCAGATGTACATCATTATATATTTCGAATTCTGTGTAAATTACATCATGTTCACCATCCAAAAACTGATTATAGTCCATCCCCTCACATGTGAGCCTAATCACCCCTTTTGCCCTCCCCTCTTCCTCTATGGTAATCAGCAATCCATTCTCCAATGCTGTGTGTTTGTTTGTCATTGTTTTTATCTTCTACTTATGAGTGAGATCATATCGTATTTGACTTTCTCCCTCTCTTTTATTTCACTCAGCATAATACCCTCAAAGTCCATCCATGTTGTCGCAAATGGCCAGATTTCGTCATTTCTTATGACTGAGTAGTATTCCGTTGTGTATAAATACCACATCTTCTTTATCCATTTGTCCCTTGATGGGCATCTAGGTTGCTTCCAAGTCTTGGCTATTGTGAATAATGCTGCAATGAACATAGGGATGCATGTATCTTTATGCCTTTGTGTTTGCATGTTCTTGGGATAAATACCCAACAGTGGGATAGCTGGACCATATGGCAGATCTATTCTTAATTTTCTGAGAATACTCCATACTGCTTTCCATAGTGGCTGCACCAGTTTGCACTCCCACCAGCAGTGTATGAGGGTTCCCTTCTCTCCACATCCTCTCCAACATGTGTTGTTTCCTGTCTTGTTGATTATAGCCATCCTGACCAGAGTGAGGTGATACCTCATTGTAGTTTTGATTTGCATTTCCCTGATAGCTAATGATGTTGAGCATCTTCTCATATGCCTCTTGGCCATTTGTATATCTTCTTTGGAGAAATCTCTGTTCAGATCCTTGGCCCATTTTTTAATTAGATTGTTGATTTTTTTGTTGTTGAGCTCTATGAGTTCTTTGTATATTTTGCATATTAACCCCTTATCTGACATACGGTTTTCAAATATCTTCTCCCAATTGTTAGGTTGTCTTTTTGTTTTGTTGATGGTTTCCTTTGCTGTGCAGAAGCTTTTTAGTTTGATGTAGTCCCATTTGTTCATTTTTTCTTTTGTTTCCCTTGCCCAGTCAGACATGGGACTTGAAAATATGCTGCTAAGACCAATGTCAAAGAGCATACTGCCTATGTTTTCTTCTAGAAGTCTCATGGTTTTGGGTCTTACATTCAGGTCTTTAATCCATTTTGAGTTGACTTTTGTGCATGGTGTAAGGGAATGGTCTACTTTCATTCTTTTGCATGTGACTGTCCAGTTTCCCAACACCATTTATTGAAGAGACTCTCCTTTCTCCATCGTATGCTCTTGGCTCCCTTGTCAAATATTAGCTGTCCATGAATACGTGGGTTTATTTCTGGGCTCTCGATTTTGTTCTGTTGATCTGTGTGTCTGTTTTTGTGCCAGTACCATGCTGTTTTGGTTACTATGGCTTTGTCATATATTTTGAAATCAGGGAGCATGATACCTCTATATAGCAGAATATTTAGGCAAGCACAAGAGAAAAACAAATAAACAACATAGATGTATGACAGAGATGTAAAATGACTGTAGTTAGTTGATTAGTGATCATTTTCGAGTGAAAGTCCTAATGAGAGTTCATAATAAGAATAATGCAACTCACAATGAAATATTGTTATTTTCGTGGTAAGAAAAAGAAGGATAACAAAACCTTTCAAAAAAATGAGACAAAAGGTAATACATCTTGAGTTATAATATAGTAGTCCTGGTATATATATTTTTTCTTTCTTTTTTTTTTGAGGAAGATTGGCCCTGAGCTAACATCTGTGTCCGTCTTCGTTATTTTATATGTGGGACACCTGCCACAGCATGGCTTGATAAGTGGTACATAGGTCCTGCACCTGGGGTCTGAACCAGCAAACCCCAGGCTGCCAAAGCGGAGCACGTGAACTTAACCATTTTGTCATCAGGCCGGCCACCTGATATATATTTTTATACTAAGAACATCAAGTAAAGAGATTCAGTAAGATTTTTCTAAAACTCCATGGGCCAGTCTAATGTGCACCCTAAATTGAGAACCACTGGTCTAGAAGATATGAGCTTCAAATTAAAGAAGTAAGACTGAGGCCAAACAACAGTTTAAATAATAACTGAAATTATGACCGATAGCACTTTATTGTTGCGTAATCTCGTCAGGCAAAGTGTTGCCTGGGCACTGATAATTATAGTACAACTTGGCGTAGAATTTTGTTCAGTGTTTCCTCCAAGGTTAAAGCATTATGGAAAACAAGTGCAATGACAAACTTCCAGGGACTTTCCATAAAACTTACAAATTCTGAAATGTTCATGTTAATATTTTATCTACAGAAATTTAACCTAAGGAAGAATGGGGGTCTCTTCTGATTTGACAACTCTCCCCCTACAACTATTACAATGCTGATACATCAAACAAAACAGTTGTTTTTAAGATGTTCTTTATAAGGTGAAATAATAAATCTTTGAGATTTTCAAGGCCTTTTGAGACATTTCAATAACAGTTTAAGTTTAAAATGCGTCCTGAAATTTTATTCTGTTTCTTTATATATAGAATATGATTTCTGGAAAGGTGACAATTAAAAAAACAAAAGATATCAGAGAAAATTTAGACGCTAGATTAGATAGGATTATGGGAGACGGAAAAACAATACTCAGTTATCTATTTAATCAAAGTGAAGACACACATTAAAAATATAATACATAGTAACACATTCTTAAAGAATTTTAGTTCCTTCATTAATAAGGAGACTGTTGTTAGATTTTTTGTGTCTTTTTTGTTTTTGATCAAGCACATAAGCAAAGTCAACATAAAGCACAGAATATTAACTTGGTAAGACATAAAATCTTTGGTGCCTAGGCAGATTTCATTGAAACTAAAAAATATATTGTAGGTGAAGGCGATAATCAGTAAACCAAGGAACCAAGCCTGAGGCCAATTAAGACTGAACAAACTCTCTGGACATTTTAACACACGTCATAGTTTCTTTTTAGACTCAGGATTTATAAACCAAGGGAAATAGTATTCCCTTTGCAAGTTTTGTCCTTCCATATGTTCTTCTATATTCTGTACAAATAACACTTCAGAACAGCTCTAGGAGATCCATGAGCTAAGAACCAATTTTATATTAATAGTAAGGTATTATTTATGTTAACATGCAATGTGGTCCTCATTGCTATACTTGAATGGTCAAAAATCAAATATTCTTACAAGTTCTCACACTTAGTTTCTAATACAAGTGAATACCAATAATTATAATCTACAAAGAGAAGCTCTGTAGGGTCCTCAATAAGCCCCAAAGCGTAAAGACACTTAGAGACCATACAAACACAAAGCAAAAATCTGAGTCACTTTTGCTCCTAAGCATCATTTACCCATTTTTCTTAATTATAACTTTTTTTTTAAAGATTGGCCCTGAGCTAACATGTGTTGCCAATCTTCCTTTTCTTTTCCTTTTTTTTTCTTCTCCCTGAAGCCCCCAGTGCACAATTGTATATTCTAGTTGCAGGTCCCTCTAGTTCTGCTATGTGAGACACTGCCTCAGCATGGCTTGATGAGCGGTGCTAGGTCTGTGCCCAGGATCCAGACCAGCAGAACACTGGGCAGCTGAAGCAGAGTGCACAAACTTAACCACTCGGCCATGGGGCTGGCCCTTTAATTATAACTTTTAATAAAACCAACTAACTTCTATTTCAGAGAATATTGGGGAATGGAAATTGAGAACTGTCTGTCAAACCCAAGCAATTTCGCAGATGAGCAAAGCTTGTGAACACAAATAAAACAACTTTCTACATCTATACACATCCCTTTTACATCTTTAGAAAATAGCAAATATGAGCATAAGCCAAAGATATAGTGTGTCCATAATATATAAAGATAAGAAACAAACAAAGAATATGCACTTAAAATTACACTTAATAATGAATTGGTCAATATTTTCTTACATAGAAATAATACATATACCCAATGATTATCCATTAATTAACTCAATTTAATATCAGTCCAAGATTTTAAACTACCTAAAGGTCTTGGAAGGTATCTTCAAGTTGACATACTACAAAATATTGAAATAAAGAGTATGTCAGGATAATGATTTGATTTACTAGAACACAGAAGTACATTTTCCATAATCTTAAACATTATGTAGGAGTAATATTAGCTTCTGCATCAGTAGTAAGGTTTTGGGTCAGAATAAGTCTATGAAAAAACCCACAAGTTAATATAAGGTATGTTTCTGTTATCATTAATACTAATAAATGAGAGAAAAGATAGTTGTGTTTATTGAATCAAAATTATTAAACTAGTCACATATGCCAAAGACTTACCTTAATAACATGAACTTAGATTCTTAAAATAAGAGTTTTGTAAGAATACACACATATATATATATATACGCATATGGAGAGAGAAACAGAGAGAGAGGGGAGCACATTTAAAGTATTAGAAGTTTAATTTCCTGATTGTCTGTCAATTTTCCTTATTTTCCGGGATATTCAATTTATGTAAGCACTTATGCATCTTTGTAAGCCAATCAGAACAGAACCATTTAATCCGAGAGACTTTATAAGTCATTAATAAATCCAAAGACAGCAACCATTACACACTCCCTGGCACAGATCTACACCACTCATCAAGCCATGCTGTGGCAGTGACCCATATACAAAATAGAGGAAGATGGGCACAGATGTTAGCTCAGGGCCACTCTTCCTCAAGCAAAAAGAGGAGGATTGGCAACAGGTGTTAGCTCAGGCCAATCTTCCTCATCAACAAATAAATAAATAAATAAATGCTGAAAAGAATTCACAAAGAGATGAAAAAGAGCTTATCCAAGGGCAATAATCAATTGCATTCCACTGGACAGAAGAGATTTGCATTTCTATGACGGAATTATTTGCATGATTATCTGTTCTGACAACTTAGTTACAGAATATTTCAAAAACAAAACAAAACAGAGGTAACCTGCAAGGTTGCACTGGAAGTGATACAACCTTCTCAAATGTTTAACCATTTTAAAGTCTTTCACAATTTTCATTCACTGAAATGTAAGTGGAGAGAAAGAGGAACCATGTGGGGATGTGAGGGCCAATTGTAGATAGTAAGGGTGAATGTTTGTTAAACAGCTCTTTCAAAAACTGTACAAAACGGATATTATCTTCACCCGCAGACATCTAGATAATGATAGTGTTTCTTTGCAACGTGGAACTCACCTTTCTCATGTGCAGGTTTATTTCTCCTATTCTCCCTACTTTGCCCATTGACATTCATGCAGTTATTTCTGATGTATATACAGAAATGCTTAATGCCTTAAGGTTTAAATAAATCTAATATACCACATTCAGAATACGAAAACCATATTCCGGTTAGATTTAGACTACATAAGTTTGAAATATCAGAACAGATCCTACCCATTGTGTAGTTGCTGACTATCAGTTCTGAAGGTATGTCTCTTGATGAAAATCGTGAAGTGTGATATATATTAAGAAATGTCATTGAATTCACAATATCGAACCAATATCTTAAAACAGAGATCAGATTATTAAATAAACTTAACTCGACAAAGTGTACTCAGCATCTACTGTTTAAAAAGCACAATCCTAGGAACACTGCAGTATAAAATGGAGTTTCTCCGTGGAGTTTTACAACCCAAATAGGATTTTACAGCCTCACAGTTTTCAGTTTACTTTCAACTAGACATTTCTGAACTAACTCCTTTGCATTCTGCATCTTTGTTTTGAACCTATGAAAGCTACAATTCAAACTATGCAAATAATTTTACAACACGGCTTACAGAAACATGTAGAATTAAAAAGAGTTGAATTAAATCTGGTATCAATGCTCCCACGTGCAAAATGAAAGTTTCTATGTTCCAACTGGAAGCGATATCAACAAGTCCCAGGCTTTGACCCAGAGACAACACCTCCCTTGGATCAAAATTCCTCATGCTATATTCCAAACGTGCCAGAAATATTATGCTAAATAGCTTGACAAGTTTATACCACAGCTCACAGCAAGCAAGGAACAAAGGAAGCAAATAGAATAAATAGCATGGCAGAGAGTCACCTCAGTCTCCTCTCAGCCCCTCATAGAGCATATGCTCCTCTTGCGTGTGTGTGGCCAAAACTTTACGAAATCAACAGTAGAGTTACACCTCTGCCCACTTCAGACTGTTTTGCAAACTCCACATTTCTGGCTGCACAACCATGCTACACAAAAGCAGGATACACCCAGCAAACAAGCTACTTATTTCAATTCAAACACCAGGGAATTTTCTTTATTTTTTTTCTTTCACTTTTGTTCTTGTTTATAAAAGTGTAGTGGGAGAATAGACAAAAGCCTTGCCTGAACCTCAGAACTACCTAGGAATCCATTTTGTCATTCAGCAAATCCCTCTTGTATAAGAGAAGTATTATTTTAGATCAGGTCATCAGGAAGGGTTTCTCCGATGGGATGACATTTGAGCAGAGACATGAGAGAGCTGTGTGGTTATTGGGGATGGGAGGCATCATTGGCAACATGAAGTACGCAGGTCCTGTGGTGGGATTGTGCTTAAGAGTTTGAGGAACCTCAAGAAGATGGAGGGAAGGGAACTGAAAGAGATGAGACCAGAGAGTTGCTAGTAACCACATCATCTAGAGCCTTGGAAGCCAAGGTGTTGATTTTAACTTTTATTCTCTGGAAGGACAGGAGGGTTTGGGAAAGAGGAGTGCAATAATCTGACATGTGAAATGCATTTTAAAAAGTTCATTTTGACTGATGAGAGGAGAATAAACTATATAGTAACAAAGGTGAAAGCAGAGTGGAAGCAAGATGGAATCAGGGAGACCAGTCAGGATGCTATTGCAGTTGTACAGGCAAGAGATGAGGTTGGTCCATGGGAAATCATAGGATTCTGGATATACACAGAACTGGAGCCGACAGGATATGCTCCTTGATTGGATATAAATTTAAGCGTCAAGGATGGTTTCAATTTTGTACTATTTTGCTTTTTGTTATCTTGTTTTCCTTGAGCATTGAGGAGAATGAAGTCACTTTCACCATTTACTAAAAGAGGAAGCGATGAGAGAGGGGCACATTGGTTTGAGAAATCAAGAGCACAATGCTGATCATGATAAGATTGGCATTCCATTGGGTATCCCAGTAGAGATGTGAAGTAGGCTCCTCAGTCCATGAGTCTAAAGACCAGGAGGAGTGTGGGCTTGAGGTATTAACATGGGAGTAGTCAACATGTCAAAGGCACTGAAAACTTTGAAATTGGATGAATCCACTCAGGAAATAAAAGTAAATAGAGAAGAAAACAAATTCAAGGCCTGAGTTCTGGGGTCCTTTCCCCCAATATTAGGTAGGTAGGATATGGTAGAGAAGCCAGAAAAAGATAAGGCAGAGCATCCAGTATGGTAGAAGGAACACCACATGAGAGTATTATTCCCAAAGCCAGTTGAAGAAACTTTCAAAAAAGACAGCGTAGCTAGCCTTGTAACATGCTGCTGGGGCTTAAGCCAAAACGAAGCCAAGAATTTCATTAATGCTTTTGGCAACATGAGGGTCCTTAGTGACATTGACAAAGGCACTTTCAGTGGGGTTGTTGAGACAAAATCCTCATTAAAGTGGGTTTCAGAGAAATGGATTATCATAAAATACTTTTTTGAACTACCATAAAAAGTAGGAAACATGACATAAAAATAATATGGCAGAATTAAATCCAATGCATCTGGTATTTATAAGCATAAGGCTTAACTTACATATTAACAGATTTTCAAACTGGATTACAAGTAAAGCCATTTCGTTGAGGGAGAAAAAGACAAACCAAAAACGTGATTCAGAAACTTTGAAAATACAAGAATGGACAAGGGTAGGCGACCAGGCAAATCCAGACAAACGAATGAAAAAGCAATGGTCATGATCTTAACATCAGACAGGGAGGAATTTAGGTTGTCTGAAAAGGCGTTAATTGAGAAAAATAGGGTTAAAGGCTACAAGTCCCAAAGAAAGCACGACACTTACAAATACCTGCACTGTTATGAATAAATGAATGTAGAAATTAAAAGGAGATACAAGGAGAACTAGACAAAAACACAACAGTAGTAGGAAACTGGAATCACCTCTCTACAATTCAAAAGTGGACAAAAATATATGAAAAGAAACAAAAGACATAATTAACATACTTAGAAAAGTAAACCTTCCAAATTATTTTTATGAAGTGAGAATATCATTGAATTTAAAAACTAATATTGCACCCAAAAAAGTACAATTAATATCTTATGAGGGGGCTGGCCGGGTGGCACAGCAGTTAAATGCACAAGTTACACTTTGGTGGCCCGGGGTTCGCTGGTTCGGATCTGGGGTGGGAACATAGCACCACTTGGCAACTTATGCTGTGGTAGGCATCCCACATATAAAGTAGAGGAAGATGGGCACGGATGTGAGCTCAGGGCCAGTCTTCCTCAGCAAAAAGAGGAGGATTGGCAGCAGTTAGCTCAGAGCTAATCTTCCTCAAAAAAACAAAACAAAACAAAACATAAAATATATTATGACTATTGAAGACGCAAGACTAAAGTAAAATATTGGCAAACAGAATTCCATGCATATTAAAAGATATTTCATAACCAAGTAAGATATATCTCAGGAATGCAAGGATGAATCAATATTTAGAAATCTGTTAACTTAATACATCGTGTTAATAGAATTAAAGAGAAAAACATCAAATAGTTATCTTGAAAGATAGTGGAGGAGCACTCGACAAAATGCAATTATGTATTTAATTTCAAAAAGTAAAAATAAATAAGACTTTACAAACACTTTATTGACATGATAAAAGATGCCTCAACCCCAAAGTCAGCATCATGTCAATAGAAAAATACTAGAAGCTTTGCCCCTAGAGTAAAGATCAAGATGGGAATGATTATGTATCACCACTGTAATTTAATACCCAACTAGAAGAACCAGCCAATGTAATTCGACAATGCCAAACAAAACAAACTAAATAAAATAAAGGTGTAAAATTTGGAAAGGAGGAGAAAACTATCAAGATTTTCTAATGATAGACATGGACACATCTGGAATGCTAATCCAAGCACTCAGAGAATTCAGAAATGTAGGAACACAGAGTAAACGTACACAAATCGCTATTTTCCATGTATACGTATAATGACCAGGTCAAAGATGCAATGCGTAAAAAAGGAGCAAATTTGTAATGGCATCAAGAGAAGATAAATAGGAACAAATTAAACAAGAAATGAATGATATATATTTTAAACACTACTAATGGTCACAAGAGAGGACATCAATTCTTGGAAAGACACAGCATGTTCTTGAATAGGAAAATTATCATAAAGATGTCAGTTTGCCCCTAAATAAATTATAAAGTATATATGAGCCAAATGAAAATAATAGTAGGTAATTATTTTGAAACCAGACATGCTGATTCTAAACATCACATGGAGTAATAAAAATAAAATAGTCGTGAAGGCCCTAAACAAGGGGGGTGGGCGAAAAGTCCAGACAGATATTATGTAACTTAATAATTAAAACCGTGGTAATGGCACAGGAATAGAAGAACAGAGAACAGAGAACAGGGGGAAAGGAAGTGTGTAGAACACTTTTGAAGTATTTTGCCGTAAATGAAGCAGAAAATGGTAATCAGAACGGGAAGTGGAATGACATTATCACCCAGAGAATCATTAATTCTTTTCCTTTCTTACTTTTCTCTTCTTTAAAAATGTGCCACTGCTGGAATACCAGGTGTAAGAAAGGGGCTTATTAACAAGCCACATAACTGGTAATGGTCACTCACTTGGCTTTACAAGTGCAAATGCATGGAAACCATCATCGGTTAGGTGTAGAAGTCTATCGAAAAAAGCCTTCCTCCTCATTAATTTTTGCCTGGAAAAGGAGTGGAGATGCCAGTTGTTTGTTTTTTCAAGTTACAATTATAAGCATATAATTTCAGTGACTTAATAGATTGATGGATGTCGAACCACATCTGTGGATAATCTAGGCGTACGTAAAACCCGTTGGACCACATTATCAGCAAAACTGAATGGATACTCCGTTGTTTCTAAATTCCATGTACATTCTCTTGTCTCAGTAAACCCAGCTAGAAGGCATTTCTTTGGCTTCATGAAAGCCCAAATATTTTCATCGTATAATTTTGTTTTAAGGTGTTTCTTAAATATTTTTGCTATTTCAATTTGTCCTTCACAATTTCCTTTTAACTTTCCTTTGACCTTCATCTAATCTCAAGCTATGTATTATATTCCATCCCATTACTGTCTTAAATTGTCTGGAAATACATTCATCTATTTAATTCCCGGTCTCTTATTGTTTCCTCCATGTCTGAGTCTGCTCAGGCCCCATAACAAAAATACCATAGACTGGGTGGTTTAATCAACAGAAATTTATTTCTCACAGTTCCGGAAGCTGAAAAGTGCAAGACTGAGGTGCCAGCAAGGTGCTAAGATCAAGGTCTCACTCTGAGGCCTCTTCCCTTGGCTTGTAGGCAGCTGCCATCTCGCTCTGTGCTCAGATGGTCTCTTATTTGGGCACGTGGAGAGAGAGCGAGTGAGCTCTCTGGTGTCTCTTCTTATAGGAACACAAGTCCTATTGGATCGTGGCCCCACCTTTATGATCTCATTTAACCTTCATTAATTCCTTAGAGGCCCTGTCTCCAAATAGAGCCACACAGGGGAATTAGGGCTTCAACATATGAATTTTGGGGGGGACACAAACATTCAATCCATAACATTCTATTATTTCATTGGAAGTTCTCTCTATACTACCCATTACCTCAAAATAAAGCAAACAGGGGCCAGCCCGGTGGCACAGTGGTTAAGGGAGCACATTCTGCTTCAGTGGCCCGGGGCTCGCCAGTTCATATCCAGGGTGCGGACATGGCACCATGTGGCAAAAAAGCCATGCTGTGGCAGGCGTCTCACGTATACAGTGGAGGAAGATGGGCATGGATGTTAGCTCAGGGCCAGTCTTCCTCAGCAAAAAGAGGAGGATTGACAGTAGTTAGCTCAGGGCTAATCTTCCTCAAAAAAAATAAATAAATAAAGCAAACAAACCAAATGTAACAACAAAACTAAAATTTACATTCCCTCTGTAAATCAAATAGCACTCCCTTTTCTGAAATAAGAGTTCCATAAAAATTATCTTATTACTCACATCTATTTCCAGACAGTTGCCGACAGCTGTCTTCTTGAACTTCCTCTTCATAGGACCTCCAGTTTCCTCACAAACTTCAAAATTCTCCCTCTTTAAAGTTCATTTTGGTCACATTAGCATTTATTTCTTCGTATTCATGTAACAAATGCAGCCAGAGTCATTTTCCTCCTTTTGATTCTGTCCAGGAAGCTTGCCCAGCTGTTTTTATCTCCTGTTTTTACTATTACTTATTCATATAAAGTTGTATAAGAATGCTCTCCATCTCCCAGGATATACAAAGAGCTCTTTTTTTACAACAAACCTGTCTGATCCTTGTCTACACACCCAGGACACTTTTGCCGACTGCAGTTTACACTCTAGTGCGTGCTCCGTAAACTTAGGGTAAGCATACATCCCAGTTTACTCAAGAGTCTAGGTTTGTTGCTTGTTGTCCTGGCATCAATTCCAGCCTAGCATTTATAGTACTGGCCTCAGATCCACGAGAAAAGGGTTATGTTCCATCCTGGCACCTTAGAGACCCCAACTCTGGCCTTCCTCTAGCTTGATCTCTTTCTGTGTGTTGAGGAGTTATCTGAGCCACCGAAACATGTCCACCTAGAGCTTAATCCTCCCCTTCCCACCATGTCCTGGGCACCTTGAGAGCCCAGAGCTTCCAGCCTAAATGGCCTATGTTGTGTGTTCAGGAACTGCATGAGTCTTTTGGCTGGATTCCCCTTTATGATGACAGACCATGCCTCTTCTATGCCCACCCCTAGCCTCATGAATTGGCCACGGGATGGTTGTTTACACTTAGAAATGAACAGAACTTAGATGGGCAGGCTGAAGTGTGCACTTATATCCACATGAGAGGCCCCACCAGCACAAGGAGGAGTGGCGATGGACAGAAAACAGCCTTCTGGGGGCCAGGGGCCAGCTAACCCCCTACCAGCATGTTCCTGCACAAAACTCCAAGGATTCTGAGAATTCTGAGAATCTAATCTTCTTGTGTGTTTTGAATATTTATTTGTAAAGACAGAAATAGAAAGTTACTTAATAGTTTCGTGGCTTCCTTTATATACTTGAAATATGTCAAATACAGGGACTTCAATTTGTATTCTTGCCTCAGGCTCCACAGATATTAGAAAAAGCCTGAGTGCTTTCCTAGATAAACACTTCTTGGTTTGGATAATGAATTCTATGTTCCCTTATTCAGTTCTACTCCAAACCTTTCCTGATCCAACTGAAAAGCACATATTCAATAGTTAAGCCGTTTTTTTTTTTTTTTTTTAAGATTGGCCCTGAGCTAACATCTGTTGCCAATCTCCCTCTTTTTTTTTTTCCTCCCCAAAGCCCTGGTACATAGTTGTGTATCCCAGCGGTAGGTCATTCTAGTTCTTCTATGTGGGATGCTGCCACAGCATGGCTTGATAAGCGATACTAGGTCCACGCCCAGGATCCAAACCAGCCAAGCCCGGGCCGCCAAAGTGGAGAGCAACAACTTAACCCCTCGGCTATGGGGCTAGTCCTTTCTTTTCTTTTCTTTTTCTTCTTCCCCATAGATCTATTGCATGCTTTTATTGTGTGTACTAAACGCCACGTTTACCTGCTATTTTTGAGCAGTCACAACTTAATAATTCTTAGCAATAAGAATGAAAAGAGCTAGTTTCACTAGTATTATTCTAACAACTCTCTCAATCAATTATTATACCTTCACTCAAAGTGACAAAGCATGGGCCACTCCCAAAAGTGACTAACAATCTTTATCTTTGACTTGCTAAGTAGAATTGCAATAGGGTTCCTCCAGAAGTCACAAGTTTCTTCTACTGATAGATTTTTAAACCACCTTCACTGTTGTTCTAAAGATCATCTAAAATTCTTTATTTCCTGGCATTAACATAATAATAAATATCTGCTGCATTCCTAAACATTGATGTAAGCATCAGAGTTTGTGGGGCAGTTGTTCTTTCTCTGGAGACACCAGTCCTCGGAAAGAAGCCCTCCCTCAATGGCTCCTTGCACGCCCTCCTGCACAGAGGCTATGCAAGGCTGTCTCCTCTTTGCTTTTGTTCAACTCTCCAAATGCAGATATTATGATGATAAACAGAAACTAACAGAAAACAGTGCTTTCCCTCCTCGCTGTCCTATAAAAACACAGTCAGCTCTGTTCCACATTAGATAGATTTGCCCTGTCTTCCATCTTTCTTAAATTTTCCGTCTGCAGCTGCCTGCACGCATTTCTACACCCTTGGCAAAATCTGAAGGAGGAAACTCAGCACACCGCATCACCAAAATACTTTGGTTGATTGCTGCTACTGCTGATCTTTTGCAGACAATTACACCCCACTAGGATGCTCTCGGGTTCTTCCCGCACGTATAGTCTCTTTGTTCTCTTCCTCCTCACTGCCAGCCTCTGGCTCCCTGAATAGCTGTAACATCTGCAGAGACTCCATTTCTTTCCCTCTACCCCACCTGCCAGTTGGATGTGTTACCTTCTTTCCTGTGTTACACTGCTTCCTCTAAATTATTAGAGCTTCGCACATAGGAGGCACTCAATAAATATTTGTTCCTCTTCTCTCGTCTATTAAAATATATTTGAATCACCAGGGCAAACGTAGTCCTCAATTGATTAATAAAACTGGGCATTTGAATGTCACACTGTTTCCAAATTTATAAAGTTAAGACCAGAAATCAGTGTCAGTATTTGATACTAGAAACAGTAGGAACTACCAACAAGAGACAACATAGAAAAAAATATTTTCTAAGAAAGCCCCTTAGAAGAACTTTTATTATCCTTTGATGATCAGGGCTTGGGGGAAGAATCTATCAAATAAAGGGAGCTGAAAGGCAAAGACATGGATTTAAAATAATGGCTTCCAAAATAGGGAATTGGCAAACATTCCTCTTGTACTGTACAAGGTCCCATCTACAAAACAGAGACGTGGGTTTTTTTCTGTCAGTCTATTGTCTCTCCTTTCTCATCATGAAAGTAGATTCATGCTTTTATACTCTGATTATTTCCTGTTTGAGTAGTCTGTCATCAGTGGCTGAAATAGAAAAAAATCCTTTTTTGTTCTTTTCATTCAACTGATATCTTCACTCGGCTATCTCACATGGCAGCCAGGCCAGGTCTCATTGGCTACCTGCCTCTCTGCAGCTGTGGCCCTCAAGGCCAGAACACAGAACCAGAAATGTGGAACTGAGTGGGAGTCATGGCCCTGAATTGTGCTCCATGACCTTGACTTGTTTATGTGAACTTTGACTATCCATTTCCTCAAATGGAGCTAGCAGTGACAACATGAAGAGAACAGTTGAAAATTCACTGTTTCTAAGAGGTTCTAAAGAATTAAGAGTTGTCAATTAATACATAAAGTGACAAGTAAAGATTTGCAAAGCACGTGGAAAGAAATTTAAAAATATAATGAATATGAAGGTCTTGTATGATTAAGCAGGAAAATATGTAACACTGTTGGTAATTTCCAGTAAACTACTGGATTAGCTATGCTTAGACTGTCACAGGTGTTAGACCACAAGGTGCTCTGGAGGAGAACATTTTATTCTATGGCTTCCAGAACACATTTAATTCATATCCTGTCAGCTATGTTGTTTTACAATATATTGTGTTTATCAGATTACAAGATAAACATTTTTCAGACTGGCTGAAAATTACCCATCTTGCAAGCTGCCTTTTCCTCTAGGAGTGTGTGGATGAAATTGAAAGGATCCATGAATTTAGATGCAAAGAAAACTCATAATTTATTTTTAATAACTGCTGGCTGAAATTCAGTGTCTCCTTCAATTATGAATGTAGGCAGAAAGCACAAGAGTATTAGTAATATCTGTGACGTTGTCATGAATATAAATCACAGACATTGTCATATCACATTTTGATTGTTGCAGATATCTGGAAATAACATCTTTGATCATCAGTATTTTTATTTATTTATTTTTTATTGCAGTAACATTGGTTTATAACATTATATAAATTTCAAGTGTACATGATTATAATTTGATTTCTGTGTAGATTACATCATGTTCACTACCTATAGATTAATTATAATCCATCACCGCACGCGTGTACCTAGTTACCACTTTTGCCATCCTCCCTCCCCCCTCCCCCCTTCCCCTCTGGTAACCATCAATCCAATCTCTGTCTCTATGTGGTTGTTTGTTGTTGTTTTTATCTTCTACTTATGAGTAAGATCATACTGTATTTGACTTTCTCCCTCTGACTCATTTCATTTAGCATAATACCCTCAAAGTCCATCCATGTTGTCACAAATGGCTGGATTTCATCCTTTCTTATGGCTGAGTAGTATTGCATTGTGTATATATACCACACTTCCTTATCCATTCATCTCTTGATGGGAAGCTAGGTTGCTTCCAAGTGTTGGCTATTGTGAATAATGCTGCAATGAACATAGGGGGTGCATGTATCTTTACACATTCATGTTTTCATGTTCTGTGGATAAATACCCAGCAGTGGAATAGCTGGATCATATGGTAGATCTATTCTTGATTTTTTTTAGGAATCTCCATACTGTTTTCCATAATGGCCTCACAAGTTTCCACTCCCACCAGCAGTATACAAGGGTTCCCTTGTCTCCATATCCTCTCCAACACTTATTGTTTCCTATCTTGTTAATTATAGCCATTCTGATGGGAGTGAAGTGATATCTCATTGTAGTTTTGATTTGCATTTCCCTGATATTTAATGATGTTGAACACCTTTTCACATTCTTCTTGCCCTTCTGTAAATCATCTTTGGAGAAATGTCTGTTCAGATCTTTTGCCCATTTTTTAATTGGTTTGTTAGTTTTTTTGTTGTTGAGATGTATGAGTTCTTCACATATTTTGGATATTGACCCCTTATCAGATATATGGCTTGCAAATATCTTCTCCCAGTTGTTAGGTTGTCTTTTCATTTTGTTGGTGGTTTCCTTTGCTGTGCAGAAGATTTTTAGCTTGATGTAGTCCTATTTGTTTATTTTTTCTATTGTTTCCCCTTGACCAATCAAACATAGTACTTGAAAATATGCTGCTAAAACCCATGTCGAAGAATGTACTATCTATATTTCCTTCTAGAAGGTTCATGGTTTCAGGTCTTACATTCAAGTCTTTAATCCATTTAGAGTTAATTTTTGTGTACGGTGTAAGATAATGGTAGACTTTCATTCTTTTGCACGTGGCTGTGCGGTTTTCCCAACACCACTTGTTGAAGAGATTTTCCTTTCTCATTATATGTTCTTGGGTCCCTTGTTGAAAATTAGCTGTCCATATATGCGTAGGTTTATTTCTGGGCTCTCAATTCTGTTCCATTGACTTGTGTGTCTGTTTTTGTGCCAGTACCATGCTGTTTTGGTTACGGTAGCTCTGTCGTATATTTTGAAATCAGGGAGTGTGATACCTCCAGCTTTGTTCTCTTTCTCAGGATTCCTTTGGCTATTTGGGGTCTTTTGTTCCATACAAATTTTAGGATTCTGTGGAAAGTGTTGTTGGAAC
The DNA here is from genome assembly GCF_021613505.1 of Equus quagga. NCBI lineage: Eukaryota > Metazoa > Chordata > Mammalia > Perissodactyla > Equidae > Equus > Equus quagga. Next base: position 124,452,332 of record NC_060270.1, on the reverse strand, counting down.
TTTGATAGGGATTGCGTTGAACCTGTAGATTGTTTTAGGAAGTATGGAATATTTTAACTATGCTAATTTTTCCAATCCAAGAGCATGGAATATCTTTCCATTTCTTTGTGTCTTCCCCAATTTCTTTCAACAACGTTTTATAGTTTTCAGTGTACAGATCTTTCACTTCTTAGGTACATTTATTCCTAGGTATTTTATTCTTTTTGTTGCAATTGTAAATGGGATTGTATTGTTAATTTCTTTTTCTGCTACTTCATTATAGAAGTTTGTATAGAAACAAAACTGATCTTTGTATGTGGATTTTGTATCCTGAAACTTTACTGTATTCATCTATTATTTATAAAAGTTTTTTGTGGATTATTTCGGATTTTCTATATATAAAATCATGTCATCTGCAAATTTTCACTTCTTTCACTTCTTTCACTTAAACAGTTTCACTTCTTCCTTTCCAATTTGGATGACTTTTATTTCTTTTTCTTGTCTGATTGCTCTGGCTAGGACTTCCAATACAATGTTAAATAAGAGTGGTGAGAGTGGGCATCCTTGTCTGATTCCTGTTCTTAGAGGAGCAGCTTTCAATGTTTGTCCATTGAGAATGATATTAGCTACGGGTTTGTCATATATGGCCTTTATTATGTTGAGTTACTTTCCTTATATGCCCATTTTATTCAGAGTTTTTATCATAAGTGGATGCTGTATCTTGTCAAATGCTTTCTCTGCATCTAAGGAGATGGTCATGTGATTTTTATTCTTCATTTTGTTAATGTGGTGTATCATGTTGGATGACTTGTGAATGTCAACCATCTCTACATCCCTGGAATAAGTCCCACTTGATCATGGTGTATGATCTTTTTAATATATCAGTGATATTGGCCTGTAATTTTCTTTTTTATATCATCCTTGTCTTGTTTTGGTATCAGGGTAATGTTGGCTTCATAAAATGCATTAGGAAGCTTCCCCTCCTCTTCAATTTTCTGGAAGAGTTTGTGAAGGATAGGTATTAAGTCTTCTTTGAATGTTTGGTAGAATTCACGAAGGAAGCTGTCTGGTCCTGGACTTTTATTTTTTGGGAGGTTTTTGGTTACTGTTTAAATCTCCTTACTGGTGATTGGTCTACTCAAATTCTCTATTTCTTATTGATTCAGTTTTGGAAGGTTGTATGATTCTAAAAATTTATCAGTTTCTTCTAGATCATCCAATTTGTTGACGTATAGCTTTTTCTACTATTCTCATAATCTTTTGTATCTCTGAGGTGTCTGTTGTTATTTCTCCTCTTTCATTTCTGGTTTATTTTATTTGGTGCTTCTGTCTTTTTTTCTTGGTGAGTCTAGCTAAAGGTTTGTCAATTTTGTTTATCTTTTCAAATAACCAGCTCTTCATTTCTTTGAGTTTTTCTCTTCTCTTGTTTTTCACTCCCTATTTCATTTATTTCTGCTCTGATTTTTATTATTTCCTTCCCTCTACTGATTTTGGGCTTTGTTATTTTTTTTTCTAGTTCCTTTAGGTACACTGTTAGATTGTTTATTTGAGATTTTTCTTATTTGTTGAGGTAGGCCTGTATTGCCATAAACTTCCCTCTTAGAACTGCTTTTGCCATATCCCATAAATTTTGGTGTGTCATGTTTTCATTTTCATGTCTCCAGGTATTTTTTGATTTCTCTTTTGATTTCTTCATTGACCCAATAGTTGTTTGGTAGCATTTTGTTTAATCTCCACGTATTTGTGGCTTTTCCAATTTTCTTCCTGTAGTTGATTTCTAGTTTCATACCATTGTGGTCAGAAAAGATGCTTGGAATTATTTCAATCTTCTTAAACTTATTAAGACTTGTTTTGTGACCTAATGTGTGATCAATCCTGGAGAATGTTCCATGTGCATTTGAAAAGAATGTGTGTTATGCCGGTTTTGGATGAAATGGTCTCTATATATCTACTAAGTCCATCTGGCCTAATGTGTCATTTAAGGCCAATGTTTCCTTATTGATCTTCTGTTTGGATGATCTATCCATTGGTGTAAGTGGAGTGTTAAAGTCCCCTACTATTACTGGATTACTGTCTATTTCTCCTTTTATGTCTGTTAATAGTTGCCTTATATATTTAGGTGCTCCTATGTCAGGTACATAGATGTTTATGTGTTATATCCTCTTGTTGGATTGTTCCCTTTATCATTATGTAGTGCCCTTCTTTGTCTCTTGTTATAGTATTTGTTTTAAAGTCTATTTTGTCTGATATAAGTATTGCTACTCCAGCTTTCTTTTCATTGCCATTTGCATGGAGTACCTTTTCCATACCTTCACTTTCAGTTTGTGAGTGTCTTTAGGTCTGAAGTATGTCTCTTGTATGCAGCATCTATACAGGTCTTGTTTTGCTTTGTTTTTTAAATTTTCTTTTCATTTTTTTGTGAGGAAGATTCTCCCTGAGCTAACATGTATGCCAATCTTCCTCTACTTTTTTGTATGTGGGATGCCTCCACAGCATGGCTAATGAGTGGAGTAGGTCCAAGCCTGGGATCTGAACCTGAGAACATGGGCTGCCAAACAGAGTGCACAGAACTTTAACCATTTGCCACAGGGCCAGCCCCTGGGTCTTATTTTGTTATCCAATCAGCCACCTCATGCCTTTTTATTGGAATATGTAGTCCATTGACATTTAAAGCAGCTGTTGAAAAGTATGTACTTATTGCCATTTTGTTACTTTTTTCTGGGTGTTTCTGTAGTTCTTCTCTATTTCTTTCTTCTCTTGTGGCTTGATGGCTTCTGTTAGTACTATGTTTGGGTTCCTTTCTCTTAATTTTTTGTGTATTTATTACAGGTTTCTGGTTTATGATTACCATGAAGTTCATATATAATAACCTATGTATATACCAATCTATATTAAGTTGATGGTTCCCAATATTTTTAAACTATGTAGTTATTAGACTTTCCCATGAATCTTGTTAGTTAAATCTGTTAAGAAAGATGCACATATATAATATTGTGTCACATATATATCATTATCTTATCAGATATATTATTATATCACAAATTTGTTTTTAATATTTAAATAACTGAATTTCAATATAATCTATTTCCTTAGTAATTATGTATTTTTAGTTTGGATATTTAAAAATAAGATCCATAGGCTTTACAATATTGTCAAAGGAGACAAAGATACACAAAATAGTGAAAAGCCATAGTTTAGAAGAGCAGTTGTTCTTAAAGTTGAGTGTACATCAGAATTCCCTAGAAAGCTTAAGACACAAATTACTGGGCCCTGCCCCCAAAGTTTCTGATTCAGCCAATCTGGGGGGAACCTGAAAACTTGTATTTTGAACAAGTTCCCAGGTTATGCTGATGCAACTGGCCCTGGGACTACACTTTGTAAATGATAGCATCACTTAGCTATCAATAGCAACACTTGGAAGAAAGTATGGTCAGCTTTTAAATCAAAACCTAGAATTGTTTAAAAATATTGTGAGGATGTTGGCAAGTAAGAGTGTAGAAGAACTTGAAGATCACACACATTGAGAAGAAATGCTTAAATAATTTTTTGCTATCAGAGCATAGCAAATGCACTGTATAAAGATTTATATGTTAAATAGCTGGCCTCCTTTCATAGTAATAATATGAATCGATACAAAATATCAACATCATTATCAAAGATGAACACATTTTACTTATTTTTACCTTGATTAAGGAAAGAAATCTGCAAGTAATCAGCATGCCATGTTCAAGAAACCAAACCAGAGAAAATGTGTCTAGTTTTGATCTTTTCAAATGTACATGCCTAAAAACTCAGCATCTCTAAGCATACTGTGCATATGAAGTCTAGCTTCTGAGTGATGAATGATCCATTGTAATGATAGAGAACTCATTCTATTCCTCTTATTCTTACCCAGGTCACTTTTCAGAAAAATCTCCACGATAGAAATTTTTAAATCCAATTGTGTAGATCTTGATATGAACTGATGAATAGTGAAGGGATCTTTACATCTATAATTGATTTAAATTCTGAAAGTTGATTTTGCATTTATAATTCAGAGTTAGTCTTGTTCCAAATTAGATTAGCTGCCTCTGGAGTATTTAATTTCTTCTTGTGCATGTCTATTTCTTCTCAGGCAAAAGTATAAAAAAAAGTTGTGTGGCGATAAACTCTTTTGTTTTATAGCCTCTCCTCCTTGTGACTGTGCATTCTTAATTAACATTAGTCCTGAGTTATATTTGTGAGTGTTAATGGATTAGATTATACATTTAGCAACCCTTCCTAGCAGAGGGAAGAGACAGATGCACAAATAAGAGTTGAAAGAAAAAGATGATGTTACGGGGAATCAATATACAGGATATTCTTTACACACTATGTTCTAGAAATTGATGTCCAGCTCAGAATTCTCACATTATTACATTCTCCTGGGCCCAGTGCAAACAAATTCTTTGCCCATATAACTATTCCATTCAAGAATAGCTTGAAAGCTATTAAAAGACATGGCAATATTTTACTGAGCATAGAGGGAGCTAGAGTGAGAAAGTGTATCAGGGACCAGCATTAATGTGTGTTACGGAAAAGCAAATATGTATGCTTAAAGAGTATTCCCAGGATGGTGGGCAGCAGCCAGATCTCAGAATGGAGCTACATCACTAAATATGTGGGAAAACCTGCAATCAAATAGGTTTAGTAATAAATAAGTCCTGCCAAATTTGACTACAGGCTTTTAAAATTTGAGAATCTCAAGTAAAAAGCCACTTAGATTTCTCCAAGGATAAGACCTGGATCATTTCACTGTTAAACACTACTTTTTTACTGAAAAAAGTAGCAGTAGGGAGAATGATTGAAATACAGATGCTAAATTACAAAAGAAAATAATTTCTTAGTTTCCTTCTTTATCAAAATAAGTGAAAATTTTCATTAGCACCCAAGATCTCTAAGACATTCTCAGATTCATTCTGATTCAGAGAATAAGCAGCTGGGAAAGTATCGGTAGAACTGTGATCATCTCTAATCTTCTCAAGTGTAGAAGGGAGGATGAGCACTTATTAAGGAGTACATGATCATAGCCAATCACTTGATTAATTGTATATGGGTCTCTTTTACATGAAAAGCAAGAAAAAGATAATGTAGCTCTGAAACTTATATTACTAAGTGCTGCTTTAATTATTATTTCCTGTTTTCCTATTTTCTTGTCCACAAGATCCACTTTTTAGGGTGCTTGCTTCCAGTTAAATGAAGAGAGAACTCAGTGTGTCTGTTAGAGAGAGAGAGAAAATCTTAGTCTTGATGAAACTATTTTGAACTGTTAGATGTATAAAATATTAGTAACATTGACACTCCTGAGGGATTTTATAGTACAGATTCCCTACGGGAAACTGAGGTTTCCCAAGTAACTGATCTTGGGAGCAAGTACATAGTAAAGGAGTTTCAGAAAATCAATTGCTTTTCTGGATGCCTGGTAACAACTTATGGGAAATGCAAAATATAAGAAAAGAAATGAAATCAGAAGACGGACGAAGCAGTAAGGAAAAGTTTTTAAAGGAGAAGCAGGCTGGGTCACATCATGTTTAGTTGCACAGAATTCTGAGTGACAAAGGCCAATGTGCAAATCCTAGTTCTGCCGTTTTCTACCTTAGCCTAGTTGCTTAACTTGTTGTGTCTTTGTTTCTTTTTCTCCACAGCAAGAAGGCAAAATACCAACTTTTAGGACTTTGTATGAAGTACATTAGTTAAGATATTTATAACATCTAGTAGGATACTAAGAAATGGAGGACATTTCAATGAACAGAGTTTTAGGTTTAGGCTTGTTAAACAGCTACTATGCATTAAGTATTACGTATTTTACTAGACACTTTATGTTGTTTTCATAGTTACCATTTATCAAAATTTTATGTGCCAAACTCTTTTATAGCTATTTCTTTCATATTAGTTCCTTTTCTCTCAATAGACTGTTCATGGTTGGATGAGTCATTTGTTTTTAAAGATAAATAGTTAAAGTGTGAAGGGAACATTTGTGTTTCTAATTGACAAATAAAAAAGTTTACTTATATAATTCACATTTTATCCAGGAATTTTAAATAATGATGTGTGGCTGTTGATAATGGGTGTGTGGTGGTGATGATTGGGAAAATTTTCTACAGAATTGTTGCTTCAAGTAACAAGTATTTAGTAACCATTTTGATAGAAATTCCCATTTGGTTCACATCCTTTGTTCATTAAAAAGAGGTATGGAGCAGATGGTGATAGATACCATATAATGAAGGGCATCTTTGATAGAAATATCATTCTTAGGGAGAGGGCTGCAGTGTAAAGCCTGAATGTAACCACAATCATCTACCCATAATGGACTCTTTTGCTGGCAAAATTATGGATAGTGTAGAAATCTCATTTCACTTCAATGTACATTATGGTACATGTTGTTGATATTTGTGTCCCAAGCTCAAACACATAGAAGATTTGAAAAATGCCCATTGAATAAATTAATAAATGGATTAATTAAAATCTTTCATACTTACTAATGTTACCAAGGACACCAATATCCTCTTACTCCTCAGCCTCTGCATAATTTGCTAAGTCTGACAAGTTGACTTCTTTCAACTCTCCTCTTTAACTTCTAAGATGTCATTGATCTTTTGTTTTCCTACTTATTTTTGTTTATCATTTTTTCTCTGTCATCTTTACTGACTGTGTAACCATCATAGACCAATTTGGACTGGCCCTATTGTATCGATAATGATGTATCAAAAGTTGTTTTGGAGGGGTAACAAACAAAAACTGCAAGTCATGTGGCTAGAGCATGTTCAGAAGATGGAAACCTTGTCCTTGGATGACCTCAAGCTACCTGGGAAACAAGTTTCCTAACCATGCAATTCAATGTGAAGAGAAGGCAGAATGGGGAACCTAACAAGAAGTGAGGGGTCCCTTCATTTGTAGCACATCAGACTTATTAGACTGTTACACTCCTACCTCCCAATCAGATTCCACCAAGCTAACATTTTGTATAGCCAATCCCATCCCCAACTCCTTAAAAGTCAGTCCCCACTTCAACTCAGGGAGACAGATTTGAGCCTTGCCTCCTGTCTCCTTGCTTCTTGACCCTGCAATAAAGCTCTTTCTTCTCTCAAAAGCTGGTTCTGTAGCATTGGCTTCTATGCACATAGGGCAGTGAGCCCTTCTTGGCAACAACTGTTCCTCTTCTAACCATCTCTTAAATACAAGTTATTCACTGGCTGTGCTTGATTACCTTCTCCAGTCATATTTGCTCTCTCTTGGTGATCCCAATTAGTGTCATGGCTTCAACTATCACATTCATATTGAAGAAACAGGAGAAACAGAAGAAACAGAAAAAGAAGGGGAGAGGATGAGAAAAAAAAAGAAGAAAGGAAACAAAGGAAAATTGGTTATTGGAAATATTGAGCTAATATCCCCAAATCATCTCATGTCAATATGTCAAAAGTAGAACTACTTACCTGTCCTGTTAAACCTGATCTTCCTCAGTATTCTGTATTTAATGAGGGTTGCCATCTTCTGTCTTCGCTTAAGCTCAAATTTTAATTATCCTCTAACATACTCTCTTTTCCTGGCTATCTATGTTCAATCAACCTCCATTATCTATTAATTTGTTCTCACTAATGTCTCAGGAATATCATTCTGTCTTCTTCTTCCACTGTCATAGTTCAGTTCCTTAAACTCTTTCACTTGGAGTATTATTTCTTTCTATCGGGCCTTCTACTGTTGATCTCTCCCCTCGCCAGGCAATTATCCACATGCTGCTCCCAATATTTAATATTCTTTACCCAGATCAAATTGGATCATTTCGTTTTTCTACCTGAGACCTCTGCCTTACCATTACCCTAAGTATAAAGTTCAAAATCTTTTGCACAGAATGTTAGGTCTTTCGTAACCCGGACACAAATTATTTCTCTACCCACGCTCCCTGCTCCATGGTTTTGTGCCAAGCATACTGACCTTCTCGTTCCCTAACACACAACATGCTTTCAGAACATTGTTCCTGGAATACCCTACTCCATCTCCTCCTCTTGGCAAACTCCCACTCATCGTTCAGCCCCAGTTCAAATGTATCTCATCCGTGGCCTTTCCTCACTCCCTCAGGCAAGTAGTTATTCTGTTTTCTTCTTCCAAAGGACTCATGTTCACACAGTGATTATATCACTGGTTACATATTACAGTAGTAATTGGTTTTGGTATCTGTCTTCTCCACTGTATTATTCATGTGTGCCTCCATCTCTAATATAATAAATGCACAATAATTTTAACTTATGTATGCATAAATGAACATTCATGCCAAAATTTCTTTTGAATATCTTTTTAAAGCCATTTCATATCTCCTTTCAGCTTAATGTTACAATGGTCAGTGTAATAATGATTTACAATAGTTCAAAATTTGGGTAAACTCCAATGTAATTTTAATTATTTAACATTAATTCATTTATATATTCTACATTTTCATAACGATGAGCACTAATATAATATGCATACCACTTTACAGGAATGTGTAGCTTCATCAACATGAATTCTATCTCTTGCTCTAGATATGCTTTTGGTCCTAGTGCTCCAGGCCTTTATGATAGGTTATTAGCTATGATTCTCTTGCTATTGCTAATTCTACAAATTATAGTCTACCCACATATAATTTTTTTAAATATGATTTGTCTTGAAGAGTACAAGTATGTTATAATTGAATTAGAAAGAACAAATACCCCTCAAGGAAGATTCTATTGGCCTCTCTTAGAGAATAAAATCTATGGCTTTAGTGATGGAGTTCTGTGAAAAATATTGTGGGTATTTCAATGATCTGTTCTACCTCCTTGCAAAGGTAAAAGGTTGTATTCAGAAACACTGAAGTTTACTAGGAAATACTGTAATTGACTTCTATTCAATGGCAATTGCAATATCCTGCCTGATTTGTATCATGTTCTTTTTAATTCACTCATTTATTCGACAAGTATTTATTCAGTTCCTATACTGTGCAAGGCATTGTGCAAGAGATGCAGTCAATGGTGAATAAAGACAGACAGTGTGCCTGCCCTCACAGCATCTGTAGTCTTCTAAAACTAGGTCTCTACTGGCCAAGAGATTTGCAAAGCATTGTGTTACTAGAAATGCATCATAAAAAATTCCTTTAAGAAACAATTTAAATTTTGGATAAAAAGAGAAATCAGTATGTTACGTATAATGAAAAAAAGGAAGTTATGGAATTCAGTAGTTAAAATAGCTAATAAACAAGTCGGGTGTAAAAGATTTAAAGGGTGCATAGGAGGAGATTAGGGAAATATTATTTATGCAATTACACCATGAGATTGTCTATCTTGAAGAAAGTGCAATTTCACAAATTCAATAAACTCGTATTAGAAACGTCGAAAAGGAAAAGGACTCTCTTTTTGTTATTCTTTGCCCCTAAATAGTAGGTGTTCCATGACAGTGTGAACATATGTGTAAAACACAGCCCAGAACTAACATAGAAGCCCTTAAGCAAAAGTCTAGTTTTCAAGTTAGTTCCAGTGAACATGATCATCATGCTCCTACACCGTGTTTGATATTATTTTCTCTAATACGCATTTAGGTATACAGAGAGAAAGAAGAGTGAAATGGAAAAACAAGGCTTCTTAACGTAGGCACCATTAATGGGCTTTAAGACATGGAATGATTTACGGTATTTTTTTTAATGGAGAAACAGTCAATAACATTTAGCAGATACTCCAAGGGACCTATAATTACCCAAAAGTTCAGGAACCCAGAAAGGACAGAGAGAGATCAGAAAAGAAATAATTCCAAGGCTGTAATTAAGAGTACTTTTGAAGGCCCAATTAAAAAAAAAAGGTTGATAGAATTCTAAAATAAAACAGGGTATTTAAAAAAATTAATTAGCTCCCAAAAATGTTCCTATTTTGTTTAGTATTTAGAATAGAAATAAAGGGGCATTTGAAACAGGAAAGTTTTCCCTCTTATTTAGATGTTCTAGTGTTTGCTACAAACAACTTTTGGGAAAGTATTTTTAGATCTACAGCTATCAAAATCATATCAACCAAGACTTGCCTTCAGTTTATTCATAGAATCTTTCCATTCAATTCTGCTCTTAAGGATTCCTGAAATTTTAATTTGTATTCTATATCATCATTAGATTTACTATTGAGGAAAAATTATTTTTTTTAAATACATATATATCTCCTCTGCTTTTAGGTATTGCACATAGGTCAATAAGATACTTCAGAAACAAAAGCAAAGAGTTTAAAAACCAAATTCACTCATGTCATCATGAACTTATTTTTTCAAATGATTAAAAATGTGTTAGTCAAATTAAATGCAGTGAATGTCTACATATACACGTTTTGAAAGAGTAGTTTTGAATATAGCATATGCACCATCCATCTCAGAGTTTTGAGAGTTTACTTAATAAATGAAATACGGCTCTTCTTTACTGAAGTCACTTCCTGATAAACAGCCAAAATGAAGAAATAAATAAATATAAGGCAGTTTGTGAATTCCAGGCTTCTTGGCTAGTCACAATTGGTGTGTTGTTATCTTGGCTTGAGGACAGTAATCGTAATTACTTTCTTCTAAACAGCTGAAGTCAATCCAACTCAGAGTGTCATAAGTTTATGGATCTGTTATAGTAAAAATTAAAATTACCAAAGGAGACAAACGCCACTGGAATAATGTTTTTCAAACCTTTCCTTTTCTCCCACTCCCCTCTCTTCTTTCATCAAATTGGAAACACTCCCAACTTTAAAGGAATCACAGTCTGAATTGCACTTTCCCAGCCACTGTTTGTCCAGTGAGTTAAACAAACACATATGCAGGCAGAAAGCATTTTTCCTTGTTATACGTATTAAAATAATGTCATATTTTTGCTGAAAAACTATGGTTAGTACATCATTATTAATACGTCTATGTACATTTATACTAGACAACAGTTTCTAAGCCATGTTTAAATGATGTTATAATGGCTATGTCTTGAGTTAGAATTTACCAGCTATGAAAAAAATAAATTGTTCATTTTTATATTGCTCAATTTTCAAAATAACATTAATTCAATAATACAAAATAAAATCATTTTTATGTCATTTGTTACTGTTCAAAATGGCCAATAATCCCACTGAATCTTAAAATTATTTACTTTATCAATGGAAATTGAAGAAAAAAGGGGGTATGTGCTGAATGAAAAAGAAAGAAAAAAGTCATATAAATAAGGGGAAATCTGAGCACCTTGAGGTGTTCAGCAATGAACTTGAAAATTCCAGAAAAAGAGAATCTGTGGGTTAGGTGGAGGATTTTTATCAACCGCAAGGGAGCATTGATTTGAAAGAAAACTTCATCATGTGGCTAAAACTTTCACCAAGGGTTATCCTACTAGGATAGATAAAAAGGGACAAATGAAATAAAAACTTTTCTCAGAGGAATATTTTGCAAGATTTTGATTATGAAAAGAGTGAAAGAAGGAGGAGATGAGGAAGATTGAAATTTCATGCCCAAAGGGCCTGGAAGGGATTGTTGAAGTCATACAAGAGAAAGAATAGTGAGAGAACATTTAAAGGAAACCAGATGGTCTAAGGTCGAACATGATGATAGCCATAGTAGAGAAGTTATTAATGCTAATTTTTAAAATTATCACATGTGTATAGTGCATTTTGTGTTGCCAGTGTTTTTGTGTGCATGTTACCTCAGTTGACTTGACAGCGAAGAGGGATGGCCATGTAAGAGCAAGAAGCTGAGATCAACCAGTCAATGGTAATTTGGACCATTAGGAAAAAGGTAGAGAAGAGCTAATACCATTTATTTAGTGCTACCCTATCTGCTTGACGTGATACATGATGCTAAGATTTCTTTATCCCCCCGGTATATAGTTGTATAGTCTTTTAGTTGTGGGTCCTTCTAGGTGTGAATGCTAACATTTCTAAATCTCTTTTTTTTAAATCTTCACAATAAATTTTTCACACAGTTATGATGTCTCCATTTTGCAGATGAAGAAATTGAGATTCACAGAGATTTTGTAACTTGCCCAAGATCACATAACTAGGAAAGAGAAGAGCTAGCATTCATCCCAGATGTGACTGGCTAGGAAGATTTAATATATTAAAAAATCCTAAATCAATAAAAGCTGAGGGAACTTTCTGAAACTGCGACAAAAATCAAATTTCTTGGCCACTTATTTGTCATTCAGCACTGTGTTCTTTTGGTTAAAAAGCAAATGAATCAAAAATAATCCAAACAGAGTTATAGTTATAAAAATGTTTGTAACAATATATGGTCCAGATATTAACTGGCCTTAACTGTGTGATAATCTTGCAATATATACAAATACTGGATCATTATGTTGTATACCTGGAACTAATACAATGTTATATATCAATTTTACCTTAATAAAAATAATCTATCAATTCTGTTAACTAAGAAAAAGATAAAGTTAGGTGAATACATTTATGTAGTGTGTTCTATATATCAGGTAGTCATCTAAGTACTTTACAATGTAATCTTCACAATTTCTCTGATGTTGCAATTTAATTCCCTCACCTGTCTTTGCCTACCCAGGGGCTCAACAACAGAAGTAGGATACACGGTCTACATATTTCCCTTCCCTCAGAGGGAGGGAAGTGAGAATAATAATAGCAGCTAACACTTTGTGTAGTGTTTCTACATATGAGCCCTATTCTAAGTAATTTACGTACATTCATTGTCAGTCCTCACAACGGCATTAGGAAGTGAGTACAATATTGTGGTCCTCCTTTTATCAATAAGTGAAAGAAGGTACAGAGTAAACTAGTTTCCAGAAGTTTCCAGAGACAAAGAGGCAACAGATCTAGGATTTGAGTGGAAGTCCTCTGCCCTTGGAGGCTCTGCTACTAGTCAACACGTTGTACAGACTTCGTGCAAGTTAACAAAGGACACTTCGTGCCCCACCATGGTTCTCGAAGCCTGCAGAGGTCTGGGGTAGGGAAAATGTTCACCATTAGGATAAGGAGCCTCGTTTCTGGGTGCAAACCAGACCCTACCAACAAAACAAAACAAAAGAAAACAAAACATAACACAACACAGAGACAACTTACGTATGTTTATGTTTATTATTTATATTTTATGAATTTTTAACTAGTTGAGGAAAAAGGTATTTGGTAAATATCAAAACAAAGAGCAATTAAATTGAGAACACAGATAACTCCTGTTGATATTTTTGTATCTAGCATTGAAAAGCCAAGAAAGACCGTGAGAATGTCTAATTTTAAACATTCAAAGGGTGAATGTACCTAAATATTCAGACAAACGGAAGAGAAAGAGAGGAAGATGCCCTTTTGTTCCCTGATACAGTCTGAAGAATTGTGGTTCTTGAAAATACAAATATCAATGAAATTAATACTAGCTATAAATAGCCATATAAAATCATTCCAGGATTTTTTTTTCTCATTCTGAAGGCAAAGAGATGTGATTTAGGCTTAACTCTATACTTTCTTGTCAACTGATGCTTCTTCCTTGTGTTACAATAATGATATAAAAATTTAGATTCACAATTTTAGGTTGGTACAACTAAGAACATTAAAAAGGGATACAATTCTTATAAAAGCTGTTTTTGCTAAATATAGACAGAACTGAAACACGCTAGCTAACATTTGGATTTTTATTCACAATTAACAGAGGCCAAACAAATATCAGACAAAGCATACCGTACTTATCACCACTCAGCTCTTCTGTGTTAGACATTGCGAGAAGTTCCTTTGATGTTGCTAATTCCATATACTTCATATTAAAGTTATCCCACTTTTAGCAGTTACTAAACTGAACCAAATTATCCTTCCATCTCCTATCCTTTGCACATGACCACTACACAAAGCAAATTCCATACACGATAACATCTTTATTCTCAACTGTCTGAATTTAGGAAAAAATATTTTCCTATAGATGATAACATGGCTGTCAAGGAAATACTAAATATATATATATTTTATATATATATATATCAAGAAGCTAATAATAGTATCTATGCTTTATGTGAAGGGTACTTTGAATCTTTCTCTTTCTTCTAAAATCTACTATGGTTTCATAGATCTTATATTGTGTATCAAATTTTGAAACTAATGCTAAGAAGATCTCTCATATTCTCTGCTAAGATCCTGAAAGAATTAAAATATTTTTCACCAATTTAATTTATAAATTAATTTATACTTTTAAATTTATAATTTATTACTCTCAAGTTTCTATTTGAAAAATTATAATTTGTGGACTAAATGAATGAATGATTAAAGTATGTCCTGTGTTTCATGCAGTTCATCATTTTATTAAAGATCTTAGACAAAAAGTAGGATTTTTCTGATATAATGAATTTATTGATTGACTCCTTCTCATGAGATAGGGCAAATGTCACTTCCTCAGAGCAATCTTCCCAAACACCCTCTATAATGTGTCCCCTTATCCCTCTCTTCCCCAACTAGTTACTCTTCATCCTATTAACCTGTTTGGTTTATTTTCTTTAATTATTTTTATCTTTTCATTTAGTATTTGCTTACATAGTAATGCTTTGTTGGCTTCTATTAAAATGTAGGCCCTGTAAGTTTGGATATTTTCTGCCCTGGTGACTGCTATCTCCCCAGTGCCTAGCAATAGATGCTCAATAAATATTCCTTGAACAAATGAGTGAATGAAAACACTAATGATAAGTGATGATGATACGGAATATTTATTTGTTTTAGGTATTTGCTGTTATTCTAATTTGCTGATGTGGCTATAATTATGTACCTATTATTTTCAGTTTCACCAATTATTGGCGGCAACTTGTAACCTTGTGTCAGTCAGGTAATATGTGTATGAGCATGAAACTAAAAATCAGTATAACAGATTGAGTTATTCCAATGGCAAAATTAAAAACTTAATGTGTTTTTTCATCAACTCAACAGTCAACTTGCTAGGTGCTGGGAATACAGTACAGATAAGAGGGATAGAAATATACAGAGTGTGTACCATCATGAAGCTGACAATTTGTGGGAGGGGTGGAATATAACTAGCAACAAAAGAACTGAAATTGTATAGTGTGTTATGAAAGGAAAAATGTAGGTAGGATCTCACCTCACCTAGTTGAAGAGGAAAGAGGATCAGCAAGGCCCCCCTGAGAAAGTCACATTCAGGGTCAGCTCCAAGGCAGCCAAAAAGCTGCTGAGAGCCAGTTAGGACATTGTTCCAAGAAAACTGATCCAGATTTAGAAATTTAATTAAATCTGAAATCAACTCTACACATACTATACTGCATTAAAAATGTTTTCTCTAAGTGTTTATCATAGACATAAGTATATCATAGAGAACTAAAACAATTTATCAGCAGTATCTTCCAACTATCCTATAAAAGTAAAAACGTTAAGTATGACTTAAGAGCCCTTTTGACCTAATTGTACTATAATGATTTTACAGCCAAGGGGTCATCTAGTGTATCATTTTAGAGCATCCAGCATACTTTTACAAACTCGTTCGGGAATGGATTTTTCATTTTCACAAAGGGAGGATATTGACACTTGGAAGTCCCACAAAATCATAGGGAGTCAGAGAATCCTAAGATTAAGTAGTTTATCAAAGCTAAACTTGTAAAAAACAGAGAGTAGAACGGTGGTTATGAGGGGCTGGAGAGTAGGAGTCTGGAGACCTAATGTATGCACAGTGATTATAAATAATAATACTGTATTATAAACTTCAAAGTTATTAAGAGACTAGATCTCAATGGTTTCCAACACAAAACAGAAATGAGAATTACATGACATGATAGAGATGTTGGCTAACATTAGGGTGGTTATCATATTGCAATATATAAATGTATCAAATCAACCCATGTACACCTTAAACTTACACAATGTTATATGTCAATTATATTTAAAATTTTTTTAAAAGATGAAGCAGTATATCAAGAATAACCGGTTGGACAGCAATGATTTAGGAAGACAGACACTGTCCATTTTATGTAAGTACCTTAACGCGAATTGCCAAAAAAGGACCATGGTCTGAGTGGGGATTTAAATGGGTCATTTCTTTCCCTGAGAATCTACTCCTCTTTTCATAACCAAATGGTTCCAAGCAATCAGTAAACTAATATTGGCTTGCAGGAAACTCTTCTTTTTGCTCCCTGTCCAAGAGGAGAGCCTTTTAATTAAAAAAATAATTATTTTGAGAACAAAATAATAGTTTTACTACTCCTAATTGACTTAAAGTGAACAAATACATGATCATGTAATACAAATTAACATAGATTTAAACAATTATTAACTCTCACTCTGAAGTTTGGAGACAAGTGAAAGTAAAACTTGCCAATTTTGCATTTTAGGCTGATACATTAAAATGTAGGCATGTTCTTCTTTAAAGAAATACAAAATCTGAAAATACGCTACGATTTAGTAAATACAGTTAACATTTTTCCAACACATCTGAGCATATTTCTTTTGAGTTTAAATGTGGTCAATATTTCAACATAAGAAAACACAGAACTAATGCAAATATTTTAGTATACAAGAATTCAACACAGACTTTTATAAGGAAGATGCGGTTCTCATAAGGCAGAAATGCTCCATCCCCATGATATTGACTCAATACAAAGTGTTGCCTACTTCACAGCCTCACATTTTGTTAAAAACAAAAGCAAAACTCTTAACCTCAGTCTAGATCCCCATAATACAGCAGAAGGGAAATAAAATTAAGGATTAGTGTAATTCTGATATAGCCTTCCCTTTTTGCCATTTTAAGACGATCTCGGGAAAAACTGAAAATCACAGTTTTGCAAAAAAAAAAACACAAAGTGCACGTATTCCTTTAAAATGTGTGAGCTAGAACATTTTTCCCTGAGAACACTTTTGCCAGCTTACTTTCTTCACCCTTTAGGATGCACCTAAATAGAGGCTTTATAATCTTTGTTTTCCTTTCGACTAGGAGCACTAGGGCACCTTGCAAAGATTTGCAGCTGGCAAATCTTCCCCTAGCTTAATGAATATTCATCGCCATTTGCAAAGACAGAATGACAAGGAAAACCCTCAGTTCTTTTAACATATAACAGAGTCTGGCTCACTCCTAATGATGGCTTCCTGTATTTGAACATTGGATTACATCAGTGGAGAACTGATGACAGAAAAGTCCCCTGCTAAGGGGAGGAAATAAAGTGGTTGGAGGGATATGAACTGGTGTGATTATAAAGATCATTCTAGAAATTTAATCTCAAAAAATTTTAGTTTTGAATAACGTTTTGTTTGCTCTGGAATTGCATTGACACTCACAAATACAACTTATTGTGTTAATGTTAGGACATATTTATCTTAAAATCACTTGAATGAATTCTGAAGCAGACTAAAGGAATGGTCACTTTGAACTTCAGTAGAAAAAACTGCTGGGATAGTATACTCAGTCACTGAAAACAAGATGGCCTTCATTGTCAACACCCTTAGATCCTAATGATATTAAAGTTCTTATTTGCTTTCCTAAGTAGAGTCCTTTTCAGATAAATTATTACTGGTGTGAGATGAGAAGCTTTTTTAAAACTCTCACCACATAGATATTGTATTACTCAGGCTTTTGGTTAACAGTATTGTTGAACTCAGGAAAAAAAGCTCGAAAAACCCATCTGTTACTGTAATGTAAAATCAAGTACAATCTCATTTAAAACAAAACAAAAATGTAAAACAACACAAAACAAGTACTCACAAACATAAGCAATTTTTCATTTTATTTCTTCGCCTTTTTTTGCCATAAAGTCTTCTTTCTTTTATATTTAAAAATGATTGGGGCTAGCCCGGTGGTACAGTGGTTGAGTTTGGCATGCTGCACTTCAGCGGCCCAGGTTCACGGGTTTGGATCCCAGGTGCTGACCTATACCACTCATCAAGCCATGCTGTGGCTGGGACTCATATGCAAAATAGAGGAAGACTGGCAACAGATGTTAGCTCAGGGCCAATCTTCCTCACCAAAAAAAAAGACAGAAAAGTTGTTGAAAGTAAAGAATCATTATAAAATTATATAATAAACAATAATAATGAGAAACATTAAATGTCAGAACATTCCCCAGTGAGATGTTGGCTCATGTGAAACATATAAAATGCAGTATACATTAAAAGAGGAAAAAATATGAAATTTTAAAAGTTAATTTAAAATGTCAACATGTTATTATTGAAAGGTATTACATAAATTAAAGCAAACTGTGTTTAGCTGTTAATAAAAAAGACTGATATTTAAACCAGATATCCACTATATCTAAGAAGCAACATATTCTTTCATGTCCTTATCATCATAAGCTATTAAATGATCCTTCCATGCATAGTATTCCACTACCCTGTAATTCTTTAGCAACGTTATGAGGCTGCTAAGTGTTAACACATGCACACGCACACACACACACAACTTTAGACTTTCCTGAATACTACAACAACAAACTATTTTTATTCAGACACTTTATACTGGAGAAAGCTATTTTTGGAATGAATCACATCCTGGTCTTCAAAAACAATGGGATAAAACTGGGTACTAAATACAAGGGCAATATTTCCACTGTGAAAAGGAAATATATGTGTGCGTGTGTGTGTGTGTGTGCATGCACACAAAACATTTCTCCAAAAAGCTGTCAATGATTGACTCAATTCTCTGCATATTTTGTAATCCATTTTATCACATGAATACTGTGCTTTCCAACAATTCCAAATTATTCATTTTTATTTGCTTCTTCTGAGTTCCTCAATAAATAATATAACTATCTCTTAGTGGTTGTATTTTATTTTTAAAGTAAAATTCTCATTGTTGCCAAATAAAGGATTATTAGGTTTACTATTGTATACCTATTTCTCCTTCTGAGAAGCACTGAAATCTTCAAATCTTAGAGAAGTGTGCCCTTTGCCAGAGGAAAATGGAATTTCTTTGAATCAGATGGTTCAGGGCAGCTCGCAAACAGATGGGAGAGTGTGGCTGCTCTTGACCTTCTGCCACACAGATTAGTTCACACAGGGGAGCCCGCCTCGTGCTCACTTGTTTGTGTTTTCTCTAAATGGAGGTGGTGTGGTCCCGATGCATATTCTAAATGATTTTTTCCTTTTTGAAAAAATACAAAGTAGCCTTGCCAAATCAAAGTTCTAAAAATAATACACATTGCAGTGAATGGCTATCTGTTTCTAATATCAATGTGACATCTGTATTATTTGCTCTTTTTTTTTCTGACAAATAGAAAAAAAATTTATTATGAATGATGTGAACAGAAAAAAATCTAAGTGAATATTTTTCTTTCCTAGGGCAATTTTTTACTTTCAATTAAAATTATTCTTCCATGTTAAATATGTATTTCTGAAATTAATAGAAAATATAATTTTACTATGTGATATTCTACAGAAAATTTAGGAATCAAGTATAAAATATTCTAATTCCAGTTGGAAACATTTTTTTCCAATGTTTAGATACTGGAAGTGGAAATGATAAGAAGTATTTCCAGAATATACATCCTTCATTTGCCGAGTAAATTGTAGGGATATTATGCTTGAACATTTCTTGCTTAAAACATACATTTATAAATATATTGTTATTAAAATTGAAAATCCTTTTTTGAAACAAAATGCAGATTTGGCTTTGTCCTTTGAAAATCTTAATTACATAGCCATTGTCCAGATAATTACTAAAAGAATTACAGACTTGGTTAAAATAAAAGTATTAGAAACAAATTTTGTTATATATTACATTCACCCACTTTTTAGTAATCTCAGAATTTTATGTTACAACAGCCAAAAACAAAATAAAATTTCCTTAGAGAAAATGGTGAATCCATACTATATATACGATATGTTTTTAAAACATAGATGTGAAATTAGATAATGGCCTCAGAAAGTTTGTTTTTGGTCCTGGCAGGATTAAAATAATATTTCTCAGACAAGCCTTTCAACCATGATATTGGTATATAAATATCATGTTAGATCAGTTAAAATGAACAATGGATTGGCTAAAGCTTGTCTTCAGTAATTAATTCTTATAATTGAGCAACATTGATTTTTTTGATCTTTATACCAATAAGATTTTGACATACTGGTTTACTGGGCACTATACATGTTGATTAAATTTAAGAGAGAAAAATGTAAAGAAATATAGTAATAATTAGAAAGCACAGAGCTTGACTCAAATAATTAAGAAAGTAAATATTTACATTGTATGTAGGCCAAGGGGGAAAATATGTTTATAGGTAAAAGGGAAATGGTGACAATTTCATTTCAATTAGAAGAAATTTTCTCTTTTGCCTTTCAGCCTCAAAAAAATAGAGACAGAGTGGGGGGGGGGGAACATGAGTAGGGAGGTGGTCATAATGTGTATTTTTTAGAGTGACCTTCTGATTGTACCCTTGTGCAAGTGTGCCTGTAATGGTAGAAATTTTTGAAATTCTCTCTGTTGGCAGTTTTATGACAGACTTGTGGGGTATTGAGGGTTTTTAGCACCTACTTTGTCTACAAATAAAGCCCCAATGCAGAGAACATTTCTGCCATTGAAACAGGAAAAGAATTGTGTTAATTTTGGCTGTAACGTCACCTCAGTTACTAGTAGAGAGTGACTTACAATTAAATTGCAAAATTTTATGCTCTATGACACGGTTAAAAAACTTAGTCTATATTGGGATGAGTACTAACAGTGCTCATTTAACAAAATTTGCCTGTTATATGATGCTATCCCCGCTCCTGAGCAGTTCAAATTTAGTAGAGGATGGGAGGGAAGAAACAGGAGACAATTCAACCAAACTTGAATACAATGTTTCAAATTATACAAGAGAAATCTATGTAAAATGTTGGTGGTGCACCAAATAGGAAGAAGGCAATGGGACTAGAGATGGCTAAGTTATGAATAAATCACACTTAACCTTAAACGCCATGCTATAACTGGTATTTAAAATTCACTGGGCAATGAAGAGATGTCAAAAGATTTGAGTTCCAACAAGACAAATGTGGTAGCCATATAACATCTCACACTGATTCTGGGCATAACAAAGCATCTTTAAACAGGAGGAACGCTTTTCAAGACTTCAGAATCCAGCACCACCATCCCTTCAAAATCCATAGTCATGGATACTCTTAATCTGTGCCCTCATTCTGGCCTCCCGATGCTCTCCTTTTACTTTTAATACTTGGACCCTGCTCTCGGCCTTTGCTTTCTAGCTTGAAAGCTTACTGGCTCTGCCTCTTGTCAACCTGACTTCCTCACATTCCTCGTGGCTAGGTTATCTGAGAGAAGTCCTGGCTCTATTCTTTCCTAGTAGTTCCCTCTTAGAGTATTATTTCCCTCAGGTGGTATCTAGTTATCTATACCACAGAGAACTGTTTCAAAAATTAAAATGTGGTAATGAAGGTAAAAACAATATTTTTGTTTTATTCTTTTTATTTTATCTGTTATGTTGGCTGCTGTTCCTGGTACAAAGACAGTAGGTTAGTTCCTTGGGTCGCTTACATTTCTCCACTGCCAAATGCTTCCCGAATCCTCCAGGGTTCTTTCAGGCATTCTCCTCGGCTCGTCTCAGGCCATTTTGTCAAGGCCGTGTTTCTTACCTGGGCTGCACTTGCTGCCCTCTTCTGACCTACAGTCATCATGGCTTTGATTGGGCAGAAACAAACCAATTTTTAGGCTGTCTCTAGAATTAACTCTTTTCAGGCTCTACTATTGCCATCTTTTAAATTCCTGCCTATAGTAATAACTGCTGTTTCTATTATATTGAAGAAGTCTGCATATACACAATTATAGGACAAAGCACTGTAGTTGTCTACAATTAAATTAATGGTAGCAATAAAAGTTATCCTATTTCCACGATCATTTCAACTGCGCCAAATTTCAGAAATGATCTATAATTAGATGAGGACTCAGATAAAAGCATAAATAGGCGTATACTAATATAATAAACACATATAAGTTTCTTATTTGAGGGTTTTCAAAAAAAATCCTAATGTGCCATGGATTTTTTATATCCATCCACTCAACAGATATCTATGCTTATTATGTACCTACTACTATCCTGCAGAATGGATAATTTATTCATCCAACCAATCAACAAAAATTTGTTTGCTCTGTGCTCTCTACTATCCTTTAGCAGAGAA
Organism: Equus quagga; assembly: GCF_021613505.1. NCBI lineage: Eukaryota > Metazoa > Chordata > Mammalia > Perissodactyla > Equidae > Equus > Equus quagga. The sequence goes on along the minus strand of NC_060270.1, from coordinate 124,430,301 downwards.
GGCACAGACTCCAAGAACTTACAGTCTAGCGAAGCAGACACATCAGTCTTCAAGTAGTTGCATTTCAAAAAACAAAATGATAAGAGAGTTATGTGAAAAAGTTATAGAGTAGGGTTAAGTAATTGCGCCTACAGAAGTCAGAAAAAAAAATCCTTCCTGGATACTTGCAATGCATTATCAAGAAAGACTAGAAGATAGAAAAACAGACAAGGAGAATAAATGGCAAATTCAAAGACATAAAGGCATGCCTTTGAAAGAAGTTATTTCTTCATGACTATTATATAGGAAAAACAATTCTGAGAGACATGGGAAATAAGGCTGGAAAGAAAGGCATGGCTCATGATGGTACCTGAATTCTTGGTAAAAAGACCTTAATTTAAACCTGTAAGCAACTAAACAATGGGCAGCCATTAAATGAGGATTAATAGAGGAGTAACATGATCAAAATAGCATTTTGGAATTGAGTCTCTAACTACTGTACTGTTTGACTGACAGGCTGAAGTGGAGGATGATGTGACAGTGGCAATTAGAATAAAGGTGAAAAAAAGAACAGTTGAGACTTATCTAGAATGTACATTGAGTTTTATACAAAACACTGGAGAATGCAAAACAAGGTGAGAGACCAGACTGCATATTTTGATCACAAGGCAATAAAACTAGAAATTGATAACAAAATAATGAACAGAAAACTCAGATCTCTTGGAAACATTCCAGATCTACACACATCCATGCAATTTTCTAAATTTTGAAGACATGAAGAAAATTTCAAATGTTTTCAAATCAGAAGATTTGCCTAAAGCTTATCTATATCATGCCAGTCAGCTCCTCCAATTCTTCATTCACTCCCCATTGCCTACTGAAATTCCGACTGGGGGAGTTCAGGATTCCCTGCAATCTCCTTTCACTTTACACATTCGCTACTCTTCCTCACATCTCTTGTGTCAGCAAAAGTGCATTTTATTTCCCCCTAAAATCACTAAGCATGTTCCTATTTCTCTTCTATCTCCATTAATTAAATTTCTGTCAATTTTTTTCTGAACTATTTTTACTTCTTTCTTAATCCTGCAGTTCTCCCTGTGTATACTCTATCCCTTCTCAGTGTTCTCATACTAGTTTATTTATTCTCTGGTGAGATTCTTAACATCTTTGAGCTGTATATATAGTTTTCTTTGTGCTTATCTGAACCCTCTATCCTTAGATTAAAATATACTTGAATACATGGCTCATATAACTTACTTTTTTTTAACCACTTGAATTTCCTAGCACAGGTCCTTGTCCAAAAGTGTTTTCAGAAAATAATAACAAAGTGAGAGAGAGAGAGAAGAAAAAGAGATGGAAGGAGGCAAAAATTACTGTCTAATTTAAAAATAATTCTGAATAATAATTTAATATGATGGGATTAATTGAGAAAATGAATGTCTTTGTTGGCTGGAAGGTTTCATGGTTCTGAATCATAAGACCTCATTAGGCAACTATATTTAAAATCCCATATATTATGTGATTGTGGCTAAGTAGAATAAGTGAAATTCCAGGTGAATTACATAAGAAGATCACCTTGGAAACAGAAACATAAAACTATATGCATCTTAAGAAGAGACGATTTATAAGAGATTCCATGAGAGCTCGATTTGAAAATATGATGTTTCTGTTATGATGAAATGCTATAGCACCACGTTTGATGAATGAACACAGAAGCACGTTCTCATACAAGAACAACAAAGCCCTGGGGGTCCATCAAGTCAAACTGATGCACCATTCAGGCCGTGTTTTCCTTATTCCCATGATATCTATCTCCTCCATTCTTCAACAGCACTAGTAACAGAAGCTCATTTTGCTAAGACGTGTCTCTGGGTAGTCTAGCTGAAGCTATTTCTCCTCTCCCTCTGTCTCCCCCAGCACTTCCCTCTCCCTCTCTCTCTCAGCTATTACTTAAGAGTGTTATAGTATTTTATTGCTTGTTTCCCAGATAGTAATATCCAATTTCTCATCAGTCCCTTATGTGCATTTCTAAACCCAAGCCCATCTTTTAGCTTGATAGAAATCAACTGCATGAGTCCAAGATTATTTACAAACAAATGCTTTGCAGTTTTAATTAACTGAAATGTTATTTACAATACCCTTGTGTTTAGGGTTTAATCACTTTATAATTGTGGGATATATTTTAACAGATGAAAGATATATCCTCTGAGAAATAACGTAAGGCTATTTATATATCTGATCTTTTATCTGACAATCAAGTCACAAAAGGCTGAATTTTTGCTCAACAGAAGATACAACTGCACAATCCCTTTTTTTAAAAGCTGATTTAAACACACATTTTGAAAAATTAGCATCCTTATTTATTAAACCTGGGCACTAAGTGTGGAATTCTAAATTTAATCCATAAAACAACATATGTATGATTATAGTTGCATAAATATATAAAAATTATAATAACAGGCATGGGAATGATAAAAGCCAAACTCATTTGCCATCTCTAGGGAGAGAAAAGGGGAAAAAATTAAGGGACTTCAAACTTCATATCATAGTTTAATTGTTAAAAATGAGACAGAGATCTAAAACAAATGTGTCTCAATAAAAAGATTTGACAAAACTGAATGTTACATATTAAAATGGCTCCTATTTATTAAAGTCTCCCTAATACCATTAAGTTCTTTACATCTACCATCATAACAACCCATAAGAAAAGTATATATTCTTTCCATTTTATAGAATAAAACTTGAGGCAGGGAAGTAAAGGAAGCTGATCAAAATTGCTCAGTAAATCAAGGTTGAACTGGGTTTGAACCCATGCATTTTGTCTCTTGAGGCCATGTTCTTAATCACTGCATTACATAATTTGTTTTATTTTGTTCTTTGTTACTTTTTTGTGTGCTTGAAGTCGTTCATATTTTTTTAATAAATGAAAAAACAGGAAAATGAGAATATAAATGTTAGTTAAGCTAAAAAATTCCATTTTTTAATGTTTACGCAGAAGCTTTGGCAACTTGTGCCATGATTTGTGAGTATATAGATGATTAGTAACAGACATTTGCAATGACACTCATTCTCATGATGTAAGTACCGTCTCACAGAAGGCTATCTTTAAGAGACACAAAGAGTAGGACTTTGGATATTTTCCTAAGAAATGTCTGAGTTCTGATTGTTTCACATATTGACACATCCATCCTTTGGACTTAGAGTCTTAGAGTATTTCTTATTTTCACCCCATGCATCTCTTTTTAAAACAATGGTTTGAGATCTTCTCAAAGGTCAATGTAGGAGTGAGGAGTATGAGATTTAGATATTCCAAATCCAGAAGGAATCAGAAGATAGGTTATTCTGAAATATTTCAGTGATGCCTAAAGAAAGCAAATTGTTCAAATAGACTTTTTCCTTATGGTACGTGATTGATTTAAATACTTTGAGCAAGTTACAGAATCAACAGCAGGATACTTCCTACTCTCAGTTCTCCTGTTGTTTCTCTGCAAAATTTTCTTTACTCTGTCATCCCACCAGTTTCAGCCACTTCGGTAGCTGTAAGTGACCAATTTCTGTTTCGTCTGCTCAGCCTGACTGCCATGCTCCTATTGTCCCCATCCCTGTGCTAACATCCAGACATTGCCTCCAGGCAGAAAACTGACTATTCTGAGGTTGTCCCATTTGTTTCCTTTATTTTAGATATTATAGTTTTATAAATTTTTGTTCAAAATCTGAAAACAGTTATTTCATATATTGACTCCAGCTTTTTAATTATTTACGGTGGCTGCCACTTCAACCAGCTATTCAACTATTTTTAGAAGGAGAAGTTGTCATTATAGAGCTGAAATGATCAGAAAAGACTCATCCTTGATATGCACCCATTATGTATATATGTGTATGTGACATTTATTAAGTTAAAATTTAGGTAATGATTAATAGTGTACCATTTCATAACCACTGCCTAATCTTGGGCATATAAAATTTCTATTAGTTTGATTTTTTCCTTGCTTTATGGATTAAGATGCTTAGCCTAAAGTAGTTAAAACACTTGCCCAAGGCCACACAGACAGGATTGCAACCCAAGTATTTTAATGCTAATTTCTGTGTTCTTTCCAAAATAGTACAATGCCTCCTAAAACAAAGGATATAAAGAATGGGCCCAGGCTATTAAGAAACATCTTCCTGTCCAGTCAAAGCTGTGGTAAGCTTAGGCCTCAACATACACACTCATATTCCATCATCAGCCTTTTATTCTGACAAGCTAAGCTACAGAAGCCATCTGGAAAAAAGAAAAGAAATTTCCCCACCCATCACTTCTTCCCACTGACTTCAATATGACCCATGAATACTGTTAACAAATACCAGCTGTCTTGACTCTATACAACATTTACTTCCTCTTTGTTTGCCTTCACTTCTTGCAACTATTTTAGGAGGGAAAAGGGTTTGAATTCATCTTGACATCCTGACATATTAAACTACAGTAATCAGTTGGATTTGCTTTATTTTGATCTCTTCAATGCCACCTGTATTCTTTTACTCACAAAAGGTTAGAAATATCAGCCAAAACAATAATAATTACTAAAGTTTAAGAAACATTTCAGATATGATATATTATTAAAAATATACTGTAGTTGTAAAGAAGTCATATACTAGAACTGAATAATGGACAACCTGTTTTCTCTTAGATCTTTAAAGTACTAGATCAGGAAAGGAAACTTTTGTCCCCTTGGTGTATATTTGTAACACTTTCAAACGTTTATAACAGTTCCTTTGTCTGTAAAATGAGTGGGTTGGATCCTTGAAGTCTTTCCGGTTCTTCGTAATTTATAATTCCACAGAGAGATATCATTCTATTGAAGGCAGTGTGCAGGCATCAACGCAGCCCTCACCTGCTCTTTGATCTGTTCTCAGTGAACACACGCAGAGTCTGGGATTCACTTAAGAAAATCTGGATTGAAGTCTCCTCTTCTTGGTTAAGTACCCTTTTGCCCCTGGGAAAATTATTAACCACATTTGGGAAAACTATGAGGGAGACTATATATATGATAATAGTTCCTTCATTGGGAAAATGAAAAGGAAATACCTACATCAAAGTAAGTTTTAAAGACAAAGTAAATACATGAGAGAATACTTTGCAAGCTGTGAAGTGTTGTACAAATGTGAGGAAGTCAATGTAATAGTAATTAAGCTAAAAAAAGGAGAGAGAAAAATAAAAAAAATTAGCTTCAGCTAGACTAATCAGAAACATATCTTAGCAAAATGAGCCTGTGTCACTAGTGCTATTCAATAATGCAGGGCATAGAATCATGGGAATAAGAAAAATGGTGCATACCAATAAGACGGTTGATCTCTCTAGTAAAGAGATCATATTTAGAATACCATCTGCAATTTGATTAAATTTGTAATAATTAAATGTCATTTTTCAAGACTTGCCCAGCTTTTGCTGTGTTTCTTTGCAGGTAATTATTTTGCATGCTAAATAATTGAGTAAAATTGAAATATGATTGTAATCATATATGCATTTTTCGAGTTATTAATGATGGAATTGATTTCTGCAATTCCGCCAGGGGGAAAGCATTGTTTTTGGTTTATTATTCAGGTAAAGAGGGTAATTTTAAAGCTTTTCCCATGATCTTTCTTTTCACAATAGCTCCTACTCCACAGATTAAGAAGCCACATGGGTATTGTGCTGGTTGCTAAATATGTCTTCCAACAACTCATTACAGATAGGGAAAAGAGCCACAGGTTGTACCCACAGACCCACTGGATCCACTAGGAGATGGACTTAGTTCCAATCAACATTTATTATCTGTCATCAATAACTCCCCTCTCTGATCAGTGGACCATAATGATGGTTTAGATCTCCATTGAGTAAAGCCAATTTATTCAAAGCTATTGTTCTAGTAATCCGATAAAGGTCTGAGTATTTCCATTTTTCCAATGCACAGTAATTCTCAATAATGGTGTGTAGTCCCTTGGGGAAAAGCACAGAAGAAAATTAACGGTACATAATTGTGGTGATGTCTCATGCCCCTTTACAAGGTGACTAGCCTCACCTTTATTCATGAGGTTCTGGGTCTTTGTTCTGGCAAATGTATGCAAAATGGCTAAGTTCTTGAAACTGGACTTGAGTGCCTAGTTCAGTTCTAGAAACTGAAGAATTACCTAGTGATAAAGGAAAAACCATTCTGATATTCTTTTTTTGTTTTTGGTTGTTTTTGTTGCTGATGGTGGTGAGGAAGCTTTGCCCTGAGCTAACCCCTGTGCCAATCTTCCTCTACTTTGTATGTGGGTTGCCTCCACAGCATGGCTAACAAGTGGAGTAGGTCCACAACCAGGATCCAAACCTGCGAACCTGTGCCTCTGAAGCAGAGTGCGCAGAACTTTAATCACTTGGACATGGGGCCAGCCCCCATTCGATATTCTTATTGTCACTCAAGCCCTTCTGTCCTTTACTGACTATGCCCACCTTGACTTGTCAGTTAAGCGCTACCACTTAGTCTTTGCCCATACCCACCATCTCCACTGAAATCGGGAAACATATTTTTTGACTTGATCTTGCCTCATTCTCAAATTTTAGAGAGAAAACAATGCAAACATTTTCAAGATTTTTCAATGCATTGCTAAAGGGAATGTCCTCTGAGCTTCCTGGTGGATGCAAAGGAAAATCACATGTGATAAATTCACTCTAATATTCCTGCTGCCGTAAGACTTTGGATACTCTCTTTTATGTTATGTTAAAGAGGTATATAGAAGGGATATTCTGGGCTCTAAACCTCACTGAATACAGGTTAAAGTTTCAGTCAATCAACTGAGCAAAGTATTAGAGCCACTCCTAGCTGCTGCTTGAGGTAACATATTGATTCAAGAAGCTCTGGTAAGTGTACTAATACTGATAAACTTGACTCAGATGTTGTCTTTTACTCTCTTTGGGCTAATATCCCTAGAAAAATTTCAGTACATATTCTGCAGGTTCCTACCAATAAGAAATGGAAATTTTTTATATTGCAGAAATTAGTGCCATTATACTGTGTATAAGCTACCTCTTCCTAGGTTATGCATTCAAATAAAAACTGGCAATATTGTGAATTCAACTTACTTTGTAATTTTTCACCCACAGAATCAAATTTTGAGTCTTATTTTTATCTGTAGCAGCTTTGCAACTATTAGAGAAAATAAATAATTTTAGGCCAATACCAGAAGCTCTCTGGTTTTCTTACAATCACTTGAGCTGATTAAAACACTCAGCTTGACATTTTATTTTCATAATCTCTGCAGATAAGCCAAAGGCGGTTGTCCTCACCCTCCATTTAGTCACCATTTACTCTATTATGATCAAGTGCCGCAGACCCTTGGTTTCCCAAAATTTTGTCTTCCTTAGGCACTTCATACAAGACAATCACAGAAAGTAACTTGAATGACTGTTTTTCCATTGCATAATTTTGACTACCAGCCTCCAATTTTCCACTATCAATGAGGTCATCACTGCACTGAAATCCAGTTAAGTCAAATCACAAATCCTAGATGCCTAACTTTGTGGATATGTTTCCTGATCCCATTCCTCATACCAGGAAATCTTTCCATCAACGTTCAGGCAGGGGAAAAATAATAATTCTGGAAATCCAGTAGACAGTGATGGTTTAAGTCATGAAATTGGTTACAATGCTTTTGGTAGTGCCAAAAGACCAAGTGGTATAAATGGGACTGGAAAAGCAAAAGGGCAAAAAGGGCTGTTCCACAAAGATTAAGAAGCTCTTATCAAGCCTGAGGCTGAGTTGCTGGAGAGCTGTTGTTTCTTCTGCTTCTCTTGGAAGAATGTAAGAGCTTTCCACCTTATAAACAAATGAAAGGGAATGGCTCTTCTTGCCTCTTTCTTGTCTTCTATCAGTGCCACCTACTAGTGTAACATAACAGGAAGCTAGGGCGTGTTAAATTAGTTTTTAGTCCTCTAGCTCCAGTGATAAAAAAAAAAGTATAAATGGATAATGATGTACATGAGAGACAAGAAACACTATTTATTCAGCACACAGAGTAATTCTTAGATTCTTAGCTTGAATTCCATCAAAATCTCACTATTATTTCTAATATATCCAAATAGTCTCATCATTGTCATATTCAGAGACTACTATCTAAGTACTAGTACTATGTGGGTATATTTAAAGCTCAAAAGTGTTTCATAAGCGTGGGTTATAACTAGTATTAGCAGGTGTGATTGCAGCTATATTTATAGTAAAAGAAAAGTGATGGAGCCTAGTTGCCTGGAGCCCCTGATCATAATGGAAGTCCCATTTCTTCAGGACTTTGGAGCCCTGTGTGAAGTAAAGACCTTGTGAGGGAAAGGACGGATTACTTTCAAATACACTCATCTTTATTATACAGATGCATTCTGAACCATGGCTGCTGTCCACGAAGACTAAAGAAGTCCTCTTTAGCAGGAGTCTAGGTCCTGGGGTTTGCATCAGCATCTTTACAGTGATGTGAGTTGATTGGAGACACAAGAGAATGTACCCAGATCCGTTTGCTTTAGATGGTTTATTGGTCATTTTTTTTCCTTCTGTATTTAGATGTGACTGAAGGAATGTTATTTTTCTCTGTTAGAAAATGAAGTCTTGCAACTGAAGAAAAGAAATAGATGATGAAAAAGAATGGTCTTAATGACAATTAATCAGGACCCAGACAGTGAAAACTCTGATAAATAGAAAGATTTGAGGAGGAGATAATGTTACTTCTCATTGGCCTTTCCTCTGAATCCCTAGGTTTGGGATATCTGTATGAAAGTCACTATGAAGCTGAGAGCACCTGCAACTTCTATAATTAGTTTTTTGAAGGGGGATTTCATCTGATGTAGTTTAAGTCCACATGTTATGACTTTTGGACAACTGGTATGGACTGACTAGTATCCCAAAGAGTAAGAAACCAAGAAGCTTTTAGGGTTAGTTTTGTTTTTTGTCTTACATATTCTCTGTGTATCCTGTTTATTCCAAGTAACTCTGAGCCTTAGTTGTGGTCTATGACTGATGATAGCAAGAAGGGATCCGAATGTAATGGTCACTGGGCTCTGGGTACATTATTTTTTTATTGATATAATGGAATTGGAGTTTAGATAATACATTCCTATATTATCTTTGGTGCAGTCTAAATTTATTAAGTTTAGGGCTATTTTTGTGAACTTGGTTATTCTTGAAATTTTGAAAAAGTGGAACACACAAGAAATGGGATTGAATGAATCAAATTTGAATGCACTGAAATGGCTACACCCATTCCAGTGAAAGTGGCCCATGTTGCAAATGCTGTAGAAGGAATTCAGACCACCCAGAGATCTGAGTGGAACTCTTTCTGAGATGAACAAAACAAGACAATAATCAAAGGGAGAGCAATGGATTTTAGTTATTTTGGAACTTTATCCAAATAAGAGAAGTTTCATTTTGAGAACTTCAATATCTCCGTGTGATATTTCGGATTTTTTCATTTTTCCTATTGATCTTGGAGTGGTAAGATGAGGTAGTTTGGGACATTATAATGATCTATTTCTACAAGTGCTTATAAATGGGGGTTACTGGCACTGGTTTAACTGAAAATAAAGTAATAATTTGTTTCCATTCACTATTATTCTTTGGCCTTCTCTCAGTAAGAAAATGATATCGACAGAGGTGACTGGCAAAGCAGGATTTAAGCATGTCAGGGATCTAGTCAAATACCGTCAAATACCATCAACCACACACTTATATCAAACAGCTAATAGTGACGGAGCCTGTTAAAAATTCAAACAGGAGGAACACTGAAGTCAAAGCACGTTAAACCCTCAGGAACAAGTCTTAGAGAAGTGGTGGCCAAAGCCAAACTCAAGATGTGTATGAGCTGTGAGGAGTAGAAACAAGCAATCGTAGATGAGTAAGAGGCCCAGTTAAGAATAAAAGTTTACATAGAGTGGAACTTTAAAAAATTGTAGAGAGAACAAGAAGTGTTTTTATGAGAACCCTCAAAAATACTTTTGGTCTTAGAACAGAGAGCCGGAGAGTGAGAAGTTAAAGACGCTGATAAGAAGAAAACTAGCCTAATGAATTCAGAAGAAAGTGAGATTGAAGAAGTTAATCAAAAGATTAATCAAAATCAGAAGATTAGAAATCTTTCTTTAAGTTAGATGAGGAGAAGAAGAAAAACAGACACAAAGGAGTATTTAGGGAGAGAATAGGCAGCTCCTTCAACAGAGAATGACATGCTTAGTGCCTAAGAGAGTTTTGACTTATAAATATGTTGATATGACCAAGTACTATGAATCAAATCTCTTTTATAAATATTATCATATTTATTCTGTCCTTATGAGAGGAAATGTTGGAATGGAAAATGTTTGTATCATCTCTATTGATCTAATAAGTTTTGAGAAGGAAAGCATTAACTCGTACTTATTATTACAACTTCTGCTTGGACACTGTACCTAACAGGGGAAAGGTTAACAAAGGGAAAAGATACTCTGAGCCAAGGTTTTCACATTATTCTTCAGATTTAATAAATACCAGTTATCTTTGCTGTAATAGAAACAAATTGATTAAAGATGATAATAAAGTAGAATCAAGCTTCTCATCTTATAAACAAAAGGCATTGCATTATTCTCAACAGTCATGTTTTCCAAATTTTCTGTGCTTTGAAACAACTTTGCGCAACATTTATTTTCTCCACACATCATGTATATACAATATGATTTCATTTATGATTTACAAAAAGCTAATTTATTTCAAACAAAAGATACATTTACAATAACTCAGGGTCTTACAGAATAAGAATTTATTTCTGTATAGTATTACTAATTACAAAAGGTTCTAACAATTCAAACTTAGTTGCATTACTGTGAGATAAGCACCATTATCATCGGTTTGCAGATAAGGAAACTGGAACTGAAAGGTCAAAAGTGACTTGTGTTAAGATCATGCTCTTAATACAGTGCAGTTGGGGACCTGAACCCGGTTTTGTGATTCCAAGCTAAGTATTAACTCCACCCCACTACATGTTCATAACCGCAAGACAAAAAAAGTTGACCTTCTACTCTAGTTTCAATCTCCAATCCAATTTCCATGGTGATAATAAAACTAAATAGGAATACCTCTTCTTCCAACTGAGAACGTTAAAAATTGCCTTTGTTCTTTCAGAAGTCAGAAGCATTTGTCTAAGATTTGAGGGATAGGTCTAACTAGTATCCTGGTTTGATTAAAATTTTAAAAGATATTGCTGTGCCTCACAGAATTTTGAATTTTGGCTATCATTATTTACTTATTTTAAGTCATAAATTAAAATGATATCTAATTAAATACGCTAACTTTGCAACTTACACTTGTTTCTTTTTGAGATTAGAAAACTGTTCTTTATTTTTTGGTAAATTTCAAACATAGTTGTAATGATTTTATCTTGAAAAAAAGAAATTCATTGTATTCAGTATTAATCTTTAGGTGAAATATTGCTTTTATTATGGATGCAGAATTAATAAATGTCTTTCTCCTATTATAGGCATGTGAAAGAAAAATAGAAATTACTCATAAAGTATTGGGAAATATCACTGATATGGTACAATTTCAAGTTCTGCTAATGACTCACTGAGAAAGTGAATTTCTCTTTCTGTCCTTTTTCTTCCCATTTCTCAAGAACAGCAATTGATATTATTTGCAGTCATTAGCCAAAACTGTCTAGTGGGAACTGAAGATGAAGAGATTTACTCTTATAAAGTACTTTGAAGTACTCTGTCTCATAGTTTAAAAATACGAAAAACAACATTATCATTACCACTAACATTGTAAATGTAAGGTCAGCAAAACTTTATGTCTGAAAGACAGTATCTCCCGGGATTAAAGCTATTCCAAGTGGAGGCCTTGAAAGTCTAAAATAATAAGATATACCCCACTATGGAATAGCTTTCACATTACACTTTTCTCTAAAAAATAATACTTCCAGTATAAATTTTTCTAATTGCTTGAAGTTTAGATGACAATACTGTATTTTCTAAAAAAAAAAAAAAGAGAGAAAGAAAATAAGACCCCTGCGAGGCAGCAGTTCCAATAAGGGAAGCTTCTGTAAGGCGCGCTTCCCTGTCTGATAAACGAAAAACATCAGCAACTAAGGAGAGGGGAAGAGTTCACTTTTTATTCCTTTTCACAAGAAAACTGCATTTCATCTTTTTCACTCAGATTCAAAACATATACTTTTCCAATTTTTAAAGTTGTACATTTTTCCATTTAGAATAATAAAAAAACGTTATGCACTCTGCAATCTTCTGGAGTGCTGTCTTTGTAAAATATATTTCTCTACATGGCCTTCTTTTGTGTCACAACTAATAACCTGAAGTTGTACGTTTGTGCGTTATGCTGTCAGCAGTAACTCTGATAACAGTTTCCGAAAAACACTTCCTTTTTGTCACCTTTTGTTGTATAACAAAACTTTATCTTTTCACTGTTATGTAAATATACATTTTTAGGAACCAGAATGTTACCCTATAAGGAAAACGAGCAATTTACTTTTCATAATACTGAAGGTGATCATCTCACGTCTCTTTTTCCCTTCCTCTCAGTATGACATTCCATGTTTAGGGATAAAACTGGGATTCAAAACTGATAGATTGCCATTACTAGTCACCACCTTTTCTAGTCAAACCTGAAACTTTAGTGGCTTGCTCCTCACACAAACAGAACATATTAATCCTGTGCATGAGCTATTTTTCCACTTGAACTGGCTGTTACATGCAAAAATGAAACTAATTCTCAAATGAATTTTTTCTAACTTTTTAAACTACTACCCAGTGTAGAGGTATATTTTATATTATGACCCAGGACATATATCTGCCTGTCTGTCTATCTATCTGAAACAAAATATCATAATGCGATTTCTAGATTTTGCATGTGAGAAGCACCCTGATAGTTTCCGTTCTTTTAAAAACATTTTTTTAAAGACTTGAACACTGCATTAATTTCATTATTAATGAAATCAATTAATGAATAACATCTCTATCAGAACTCTTTTCTTTCTTAGTGCTCATGTCACAATGTGATTGACAATTTTGTACTTAAACATTTCAAACAGCGTATTCTTTTGCAAAGTTTCTAAACTTTTTACATTATCCCTATGCCTATTGCCAACCCAAACCTAATTTGGAGGCACAAATGCAGGAGATAATTATCATCAAAATTTCCTCTCTCATTTTCCTGGAGGACTGATACCAAATACTGTTTGCTGTATTTTCTGTTTTTTCTGGGAAGACAGAAGAGACATAGTGCTTTGTTTTATAAAACTTTCACAGAGAACAGCAATGCATTCTCCTACAGCCGGCACAGATGGAGTGTTTCCTAGAGCCGCAATATGAGCGAGAATGGTACAGGCGCGTTATCCTATCCACTGCCTAACCGCACCCCTGTGCCCCTGCCTTGTTGCATGACTTACAGGGGGAAAAGGAACAGTGTAAGTTCCTTTGATCCCCTGCTATTCTTTGAAATATAAAAAAAATTTTAACAGGTAAAATAAATTCAAAAAGTACCAAACAATTATCTTTATGATATATATGAAACAGTTTTTAAGACCTTATACTATGGAAACGATTGAATGTGATTATTATGCTTTTTAACTGTCTGATGGTCTTAGAAATTGATAATCACAAAGTTCATAGGAGTAGAAATAACTATACTGTTTATAGCATTCAAAGAGATATGATTACCTGAACAATATTTCTTATTACATGATATTGTTTGGTTAATAAAATATACATAAGTTAAGGATTTTATGGGAAGTATGATTTAAAAGTGCATCAAACATTTTCAGAAAACTAATTACCACTTGACATTCAACTTTGTAGTCTAATTTGATTACCAAACATTTCTGTATGCAAGTGCTTAATTATGGTACAAAAACTATTTTGACCTTTGTTTATGTAAGATACAGTTTACCCAAGTATTTTGCTAGGGACAATAAGGGCATCATTAAAATCAGTAAAAATAATCTGAAAACTAATTAGAAATAGTTCTATTTTTATTTTATTTATTTTTATTTTTTGGTGAAGAAGAGTGGCCCTGAGCTAACATATGTTGCCAATCCTCCTCTTTCTGCTTGAGGAATTCTGTTGCTGAGCTAACATTTGTGCCAATCTTCTTCAATTTTGTATGTGGGATGCTGCCACAGCATGGCTAGATGAGTGGTGCATAGTTCCTTGCCTGGGATCCGAACCTGCGAACCCCAGGCTGCCCAAGCGGAGTGCGCAAACTTAACCACTATGCCACAGGGCTGACCCCAGAAATAGTTCTATTTTTAAATAAATGCAGGAAAGCTTGTTCTTTCCCTTTGAACTGCTAAAACTTAAATCTGTGAAAGTAACTTAACAGACAATACCTAGAAAAAAAAATCCAGCTAGATGAATTACATAAAACTGTTTAGCTGATGAATTTTACCCTAATTCATCTGAGTGTTCTTGTAGGCTTTAAAAAGATGGCAACTACAAAAGAAACAACAAAGTATAAAAGGATGGGAGGATGGGGCAAGCCCCATGGCATAGTGGTTAAGTTGTGCATGCTCCACTTCAGCAGTCTGGGTTTGTGGGTTTGGATCCTGAGCATGGACCTACATCACTCATCAGCCATGTTGTGGTGGTGACCCACACATAAAGTGGAGGAAGATTGGCACAGATGTTAGCTCAGGGCTAATCTTTAAGCAAAAATTGAGGAAGATTGGTAATAGATATTAGCTCAGAGCTGATCTTCCTCAGCAAAAAAAAATTAAAAATAAAAATAAAACATAAATACATAAAAGAAATACAGGATACTCTGAGTTATGGTCCCATTTTTTATATAGTAACTGTTGATGAGACATATTATCCTTAATCATCTTTTTCTTTCACCTGGGTATTTTCACCTATTTTTAACTATTTTAATTATGACACGATTTGTACTAAGAAGTGTTCCTGACAGAGAGAGATATCCAATGTAGTTACTATAAATACAGGGGTATAATAAAATAGGATTCTTTCATGAAGACCTCTATGAGCTCGAAGTTAGATAATTTAGCAATTTAAGAAACGTTATAATAGGAGGCCAATCACAATAGTTCAATTTTTAAGTTAGAATTTGACTATATACTAAATTTTTTTTACTAATTCTTTACCCATATCTTGAATCCATCACATTGCAGATTCTTCATCAGAAAAACAAATAAACAAAAATGTCCATGCGAGCAAGTTTTTACCACAGAATTTAACAGAACTCGGAGCAGAATTGACGGGTGCCACTTCCTGGCTGGGAAATTAAAGACAGTAATGAACTTCTTCTAGGTTCTTTCCCCTCTTACCTGCTGGTTGAAAAAGCAAAGAGAGTGACCTTGCAACCACATGTGCATCAAAAACATTAATCTGTGATGCTCTTCTTCCCAGGAAATCTCTTTCTAGGAAGTATCTTTTGGAGACAGGAAGAGATGCGTACACAGATGTATATATGCAGTATTTGTTATGGCCTTGTTCATAAGGAAAAAGTTACAACAGCTCAGTGCAGATTTTCACTCTAAAAGAAGTGGTATAGTAACCTCATTCCAAATAAGTAACCATTGTTTAGCGGAACAGGCAATTTCCTGAATTTAGCATAAACTAATTATGTAATTAGCGTTTTACAATAAAACTTGAAAACTGAGATTGCTTGAGTTTAGTCTAGCATTTTCCAAGACTCAAAATCAAATCTCGTTCATCTCTACGAATTCTATCTAGAAACTGGACAAATTGAATTAGAACAGTTTGTTCCAAATTCACTCATTTATTCAACAAACATTTGTTGAGAATTTATTACCTCATGGGCACTGTGCTAAGCATTGATGCTAAATAAATCAAATACCATTTTTTAGGAAAACAAGAATCTTGTGAGAAATTATAATAGAAGTGATAAGAAGGGTGGGTTTTTTGGGGGGTTTTTTTGGCTTCCTTGATTCTTTTCTATAGACACATTATGTGACTATGGAATATAGTCACTCTCAGAACTGCACGTACTTTCAAACAAATATACACACTATTAAAGAATTGCCTTATCTTTTGCACACAGACACAAAAAGCTTATACTAAGTCCTCTGAGATATACAGGGGTCAAATCTTTGCCTACTCTCAAAAGCAAAACATCTTCACTGCTCGGGGAAGACTACAAAGTCAAAATAAAATAAGTGAATCTTCTAAAGTAGTAAAATCGAATATCTACTTGAATAAGTTAACTTTCTTCATGATTTCTAACTGGCATTGACCTTTCCCATACAGTATTTTTCCACTCTACTTATTTTAATGTTTATGCTATTACAAAATCTATCTATTGTCAAGCTTATATGTTTCATTTTGCACGTCACAGAATAACTCTTACCTATTTCATACAAAGAATATTTCTGCCTGGCACCGAAATTAAGCTCTCATATTTTCTCAAGATTCACTAGGCAATTGCGTTTTCCCCTTTAACTTCTTGAACTTATAGTATAACTTGAACCATTAATTTACTGAAGCATATACTAAAAATCAGGAAAAAACAGGCCTATTAAGTTCTTGCCAATGTTATCAGAAATGTCATCACTGAAATTGCAGGAAAGAAAGTGATGGAAGATAACGGTCTCTTGATATAACCCCCACTCACTATTCCCATTCACTCTCTCTCTCGAAACATTTTCCCCCTACCAACGCATCCCGCCACACACACTGAAAAAAGAATGTTTTCTGTGAGAGTAGTATAATGTGGAACCAGGGGGACTAAGCCCTGCCCTATCACGAGGAAACAAATGTGAGAAAAGATAAGAAAATTCAATGAGAAAGCAATAGGAAGAACCGCAGAAAATAGTCTAAGCAACAGAATAGAGCAAGAAAAAACACACACTTAATAGGAGGAAGCAGGCAGGGCTCTTGAGAAGTCGTTAATAACAATTAGAGGCCACCTAGGTTTCTGAACTTGGAAATGATGCTTCATGGAGTAAAACTTAAAACGGAAGTATCTGTTACGAACAAGTCCCCTCCTCCTGAAAATTTTTCACTGCACCTTCTGTGATACTAATTTCATCATAAATATGGCCTCTGAATCTGCACCGCATTAGAAAGCACTGCCCACAGGACTTGCCTTAAGGGAACAGAGAATCCACGGTTTTTCTTGCAGCTCCCCACCCCACTGCTACCAAAGGAGGATAGTCATGCTCTGATGTTCCATAAACACAGGACCAGGGAAATCGCCTCCACTATAAATGCCTGCTCTCCCACCTATGCCCTATGCCTATTGGTAGACTGCTACCAACGGCTGGGTCACAGTGGCCTCACTGCCTTATCCCTCCATCTGTGCTCAAAAATCCTCCCTTCCTATATCCTCAGGTATCTTGCTCTCTTAAGTACCTCTTCTTTTTCACCATTCTTTCCTCTTTTTTTTGTTTTTGTTTACTGTCTCTATTTTTTTTTTTTTGCATAAAGTTTATCACCTATTTCCCATTAGGCAAAAAAAAAAAAGCTCCCTCAGTTTTATGATTTCCTATAACCATATTCCCATCAGTTTCATCTGTTTCCTTCCCTCATAGTCAAGCTTCTTGAGTTTTCCATATGCATTGTCTATATTTCCTTTTCCCACTCATGCCTCTGCATTTCAGTTAGACATCTTCCCCTATCAAAGAAATTACTTTCACTCTAATTATCAGTGACCACCTGGATTCAAAATGCAATGAACACTTTGAATCTCTTCTTTCCTTTCACTTCTCCATGTTATTTGTGGTGTCATTGAACAAAAGCATTAGGAAACCCAGCAGCCCTGGATTTCCAAGATACTCTTCTCTATTACTCTTCCTGCTTGCTGCTAGATAGATCCCTTTTGTTTTTCCCCAGCATTCCTTGAAGAATCATGTTTGCCTGTTCTAACCTTAGCCCTCTTCTGCTAATTACTTACTTTCTCTCTGGCTTTAATAAAGACCTATACACCAGCGATTTTGTCTTTCTCAACAGTCCAGAAATCTTTTCAGAAATTTAGACCCATATTCCTAACTTCCTGCCAGACTTTAACACTTGGAAGTCATATAGGTACATAAATTCAGCATGGCCAACAGTGAACTTGCCACCTCCACACCTGTTTCTCCTTCTATTATCATTATTTGTGGTAATTCCATCATCTAATCACTTAAGTTGAGAATGATCCTCAGCACTCTCTTAGTAAATCCTTCCCCCAATGATTTATTATTAAGCCCTGTAAATTCAATCTCCTAATCATCTCTCGAACAGGACTCTTCCTCTCCTGCACTGTACAGACCTCATTATTTCTCATTTGTTTTATACCTCCGCTACCAGCCTAGCTGATTTCTATTTATCTGTGAATTTACTGTCAATGTTTCAAAAAACACTTGACGTTGAAGGTGAAATGACATGAGCCTCTGTGTGACATCCTCCCAAGAGTTCTTACTCATTGTGAAGGTGCAATTCGTTTCCTATTTCTGAGGTTCCATCTTCTCACATCTTTAATGGATAAGAAAAGCGTCCTTCTTACAAAGTTAAATTAAGTCATGCATATAAGTGCCTACTCCTTAGTAAGCACTCAATATCACTACTATTATTATTAATATTAATATTATCATCACTAACTTTACTGCTATTATCATGACTCACCTAAGCTTAAACCCATTCAAAGACTCTTCATTACCATAAGGGTAAAATTGAAAACCTTGAAATGGCTTTCAGGGTCTCTAGAATCTAATTCTACTGACTTTTCTGGCCTCATCTTCCTATACTCTCTGACAGAAGCCCTACTTTTAGTCAGGTGCTTTTCCCTCTCCTTCTTTTTACACAGTTAATTAATTACTCATAGGCCTCTTAAAAGCTCATTTCAAAAATTACCCATACTATGAAGGCTGATGGGGAGGGCTCCTTAAGGAAAGACAGAATATTGAAAGCTCTATGCCTTAATTGGGGTGGAGTTTACACAGCTGTGTATGTTTGTCAAAAGTCATCAACTTGTAGAGCTAATGCATCCATTTTATTGTATATAAATTATACATCAATAAATTAATTAAAAAATGATTCCCTATGGAAACTCTTCAGTAACTCCTCTCTCCCCAGGCCAAGATAAGTGACCATATGCGACCTTCCACAGCACATGCTTATACTCTCTTCACAGTACTCCTTCTATTGTCTTACCAAGCGCTACACAAATTATGCATCCCCCTGTAAACTCTAGGTCACTTGTGTTTGTATCTATAGCTCCAACATCTAGTAAAAGGGCCCCAAAAACAGTAGGACTTCAAAGAATATTTATGGAACCACTGAATGAATTAATTACAAGTTGAGATTATAATTATAAATTCAGGTTGAAATTTGGTAGTGTGAAAACCATGAATAACATTTACAATTTTAACAAAAGTTTAGGAGTACATGTAATACTGTGTGGTATGTCTAATTTATATAATCAAAGATGAGAGTACCACACACAATTGCTAATAATAGCTATGAACTTGATCATAAGATTAATGATGTTTATATTAATGCTTCAGCATTAAATCTTCAAATCAGTGTGCATATTGTATAGAGGACTTATTCTCATTTTGTGGGAAACAAGTAAAGATCACTTAAGAACTGTCATCCATTTATTACAAAGAATCTCTGTGCAGTACTAAGTACCAAGAACATCTTGAAATGGAAAACTGATGAGAAAATGGGAATACTAATTCAACAGCACTGCCACTTCCAAACATACCCAGAAAAACCTGTACTGGAAGGAATCATAATTCCTACTGCACAGAGGCACTTACAAGAGTCATTACTGACCTATCCCAGGTTACAAAGTACCAAAGAGCGTGATCACGTATGAAATACGTACCTACCAGCAGGCAAGGCTCCTGAAGATTATAGATGGGGTGGAGGGATCACCCTATAAAATGCAGGATATATGGTCAAATGACCTGGCTTGCAGGGGTCACAGCACCAGTCACTAACATTGATAATTTACTTTGATAACACATCCACATAAAATATCCTTATTCTTGGACTAAGAAGAGATACAAAGTCCAATGTCTTTTACCCTAAATTAATGGTTTATGTATATCATGTATGAACTGAGTTGCCAAATAAGAAAACAAAAATGAAAAAAATGATGCGTAATATTGGAACACATTCTTTTGTGCTGGACAAGACAGAATCTTTTATCTCAGATGTACCAATCACTGTTCCTTCCAAGCCTGCAGTTTCTCCTAAAGGAAATTCAAGCTCTAGCTTTTCCACTGGTGAACAGTTAACCCATATTTAGACTCACACGACCCAGTCCTACCACAGATTGGACTAGAAATGGATATACGATCCAAGGGCAGCCAATCCTCAGATTGAACAGTCATTCGTCAAGTCTGGAATGACAGATGGGATTGGCCAATACAATTGTCAGGTCTGTGACGTGAAGATGTCAAATAAGGGTGTAAGGGCATCGACAGATGGAGAAACTGAACAGTCATAAGAAAGAGAAGGCCGAGTGAGGGCCGGGTTGTAAAGGGCTTCAGTTTTCAAAACTGAAATAATAAAGCCATCAAAATTATAAAGAAGCTAAACTAATGAGCTGGAGAAAAGATAAAAAGAAGAGGATAAAGAAGACAAATGGTAAAGATAGGAACATGGAAACATGTAGCTGTGTCTCAACTATAAAAAGAAAAGCCACTAATTCAAAGATCAATGTGCAGCTCAACTGTAACCAGTTACTTTGCGCCCACCTTTTTCTGGATTCTCTGTGTACATGTATCTTTCCAACAAATCTATAATCTCCTAAATTAATTGAGACTTAGTTTCTTGAAACTGAAAATAGATAAAATTAAAAAGCTTAACTAAAATGACTTTCTATACATTTTGTCCTCAGAACACAAAGTTGTCAATTAATATTTTATTTACATAAAATATAGGAAAAACATTAAATTTCTAAGAAACAAAAATTTGTGTTTAGGGAATAAACCAAATTTTACAAAAATTGTCACCATTATCACTTTATAGTATTCTTTCAGCATAGATTTTTTAAATTTAGTTGAAAGAAGATGCTAGCAAAATGAATCAACTCTCCTTATGTGTTTATTCTAAATGATGTGAACGTCTGCATGCACGACTTTATTAGCTGAAAGAGAAATAGTCTGTTTATTCTTTCCACCGAACAGAAAAGAACAAGAGCTCTTGACATAGTTAGGAAAATAATACTATGAAAACCATTGTTTACCATAAAACCCTTTCTTTCAAGTATTAAGATATCAAAGACCAGCACAATATATCCAAAATAACAAAATCTTGCATTCATAATTTTGAGAGGAACAAAATTCCTAATGACACTTTGACTTAGTATATCTAAATCAGATTAAATCTTTTCCCCAGCAATCTCTGTGTACATATTCAGATACACAGAGTAAAGTAAATACAAATGAACCTCTTTTGTTTATATACTTGAAATAATTGAGGAAAAAATGCTTCTTATATTGAATACTAATTCCATTGTATACATACGTATATCCTGTTCCATGACATAACTGGGTGGACTCACAGAGTGACACAATGGAGTGTAATCATTTTATCTGGCTGTTCTCATTCACTGGGCCAATGTTTTTCTTTTCCCATGAGAACCTTCTAGAGTAGTACTGCACCAATGCCCCCGTCTTTCCCGACTGAAATGCAAGGTGCACACAGTGTAGAACATAAGTTTTCCCTGCCCGAAGAAAGAAAGCAACACAGAGTTTCTATCTTCCAGGCACAAACAGTACAAATGCTTTGTCCCAGCTACGACATCTTTCATGCTCGGGACGTCCTGTCCTCAATCACCAATAGTCTGCTTAATTGTTTGAAATCATTAAGGCTAAAGATACTGAGCCAGATATCATAAGCATCCCATATGTCAGAAAGAAATGTTTCCTTAGTACAGTATTTACAGCCAGCCACAGGGAAAGTTGATTTGAACTGCTTTCCCAATTCCCCCTCTAGTTCCCTCCCCGACACCTGGGTAAATGGTGTGTTCATTTTGTTTCCATGCTATGCTATACCTCAGGGAACATCCTTCTCCATGATTTTCTATGCTTTAAACATTTCCTTTACTTTTCCAGACTCCTCTCTTTCCATGCTCGTCTCCCCGAAATGCAAAGCACTTTCTTCTATTTCATTACCTACTTGCTCTGGGGGCTAAACTGTCAGGCCACGTGGGTTGGAGTAGCTACACTGTATGGGTCCAGAGGACAAATATTTGGGAATTAATGGATCCTCAAATCCCTCAAGCCGCAGTGCACAGCAGGCCATTCCGCGAGGCTTGAATAACTAAGACAGGAGGAAAACAGAGGAGAGAGTGCAAAATTGTCTTTTTCTCTTTCAGATAAAGTAAGTCCTACTTGTTAGGATTGATTCTGTGTCTCACTCAACTTTTGAATCTGCACATCCCTGGCACAGTGCCTGAATATCTCACTGGGAAATACTGAATGAAAATCGTGAGCAAATCCTATTTCTTCAACTATCAGAGAAATAAAATTGCCCAATATTCATGGCTGCTATAATGCAAGTAAGAATAAGATAATTATAGGTGATAAAAGGCCGAACATTATTATGCTAATTGTATATGTTTATTTAATGTATATTAAAAAATCTGACCAGCTCAGTCAAGTTGTGATTGCACAGATGTTATTTGCTGCTGATGATTTTAAAGTGGATCATTCTCTCTCCATATACATTTTCACAGATGACATTTATTATGGGCAAATGTTCTGATAGAACTAAGTGACTTTAGCCTGCAGGGATTAACCTTACACAGTCTCTGACCAGAAATATGAGGAGTTAGATGGAGTCTTTGCGCACAAAGTCCGTGAAAAAGAAAATTCTCAATTCCACCAACGCACAAGCAAAGACCTTAAAATATCTGTCATGGAATTCTTTGATGATTTTCTCTTGTCAGCCCAGAAGAAGATATCCAGAAGATACTGGGTAAAATAAAATCTGTAAGAAAAATTTAAGCAGGAGTATAAAATATCCCTAACAAATGTGCTTGGGGACTTCGGAGCCACCATGTTCAAGGCAAGTAAATGCGATGATTGAATAGCTGTATTGGATGGATTATGCCTTGATCATAAAAAAATAGAAATCTTTATTGTTGGTTGAATAATCTTGTTTTGATATGAGTATAGACGGAAACTTATGTATTAAATGGAAGGAGTCCTAGGTAAGCTGCCCTCACACAGAGACTTCAGAGATCACAGAGCTTTTACTTATTTGCTGACAATCAATGGGGGGAAAATAAAATTTATAAACATCAAAGCAACGTTTATTTTTCCTGAGGGACCACGTGGAAAAGGGTTGTTAATAGAACCACGTATAAGAAAGAGAGAGAGAGAGAACTAAAATACTTATTTAGAAGAGACATAGTACTTAAAATTATTAATAGGGTCTTATTTCCCCTAGAAAATGTGCCTTGAGTACGCCACTATTAATAGAAATCTTGCCCTAAAAGTCTGTGCTGAGGAATCCGCTCTTGAACTCAATAAAATGATTGGTCCTATTAAATCTGTACTAAGGCAGAGCGGTTTGAAATTTCCAAACCTCTGCACCTCAAGACACAGAAATAGAGTTCAAAGACAAATAAAAATATCATTGCATATTGTCTTTTAAAAAACTTTTCCTCAAAATCTGAGGATATATCAGCTTAGTGTCTAACTCTTTCTGACTTAGAGTTCCTGGAGAAGACTATGAGTTTACTTATTTAAAAAAATGTTTTGAACCTTATCCTCATAAAGCGATGTTAAAATTTTCTCACTTGAAAACAGATTCACAACTCTTCCTTCTTGATCAGCTTTTACACAGTTGATGTTATCTGATCCACTGAAATTTTGTTTTACTAAAACAATCTATATCAACCAAGAAACAATGTCCACGTTTGGCAAATATTCACATATTGGTTTTTTTTTTTTTTTTTTTTTGGTGGGAAGATTGGTCCTGAGCTAACATCTGTTGCCAATCTTCCTCTTCTTGCTTGAGGAATATTGTCCCTAAGCTAACATCTGTGCCAATCTTCTTTTATTTTATTTGTGGGATGCTGTCACAGCCTGGCTTGATGAGCGGTATGTAGGTCCACACCAGGCATCTGAACATGTGAACCCGGGCTGCTGGAGTGGAGTGCATGAACTTAACCACTGTGCCACCAAGCTGGCCCCCATATACTGCATTTTTTATAAAATAAACTCACACGCATTTGACATTTACTTTTAAGGCACATTTTGGAATATCAGCTGAAGATTTGTTTAATTTGCCCTTAGATGATTATGCATAAATTTTCATACATTTGAATATATATCCTAATCAGCTGAGAGTTATTCCTTCTAGATTCTACTTCATGAATACAGTGTAAAAATTAATAAAACTATATTTTTAGGGTTAAAGCTTAAAATTTTAAAAACATTTATTTTATATATTTATAAATCTATAAATATTTTAATATATATGTTTAATGTGTATGTGTTTTGATAACTGTACAGTACTTTACAAATGTAAATTATTAGGATCATGTTATCTTCTACTTACCAAAAAAAATAGCAAAATTATTGCATGCTTCATCTTCAATTGCTTTAATAGCCTGAGGAGATTTTAAAAAGTCAATTCATTGAATTCCTATTCCACAGTTTTGAAACTTTAGAGAGTATAAGATGCAGCTGGCAGGCATGCTTAAAATGCATATCCCCAGCCTGATCCACAGAAATTTAGATAAAGCATGTCATCTATGGAAGTAATAAATCTCCACTTCTGAAAAATTACAAAGTAGTTAAAATACAGATGTCCCATGGACCTCAGTCAGAGAATTGCTTTTCTACAGAGCAGGTCATACCGGAATACAAAATAAATTTTCTCTTTTTGTTCCAGCTTTATTAAGATATGATTGATAAACTAATGTTGTATGTTTTCAAGGTGTGCAACGTGATGTTTTGATATATGTTTACATTGTGAAATGATTACCACAATCAAGATAATTGACATATCCATCACCTCACATAGTTACCTTCGTGTGTGTCCGGGGGGTGGGTGAGAAAACATGATTTATTCTCTTAATGTAATAATACATTATGATTAACTATGTATGATGTACACCATGCTGTACATTATTCTTCAGAACTTATTCATCTTATAACTGAAAGTTTCTATCCTTTGGCAAACATCTCCCCTATTCCTACACCCTCTAACCTCTGGTAACCACCATTCTACTCCATACTTTGAGTTCAGCTTCTTTTTAGATTCCAGGTATAAGTGAGATCATACAGGACTTGTCTTTCTGTGTCTAGCTTATTTCAGTTTGCATAATTTCTCAAGGTTCATCTATGTTGTAGCATGTGACAGGATTTCCTTCTCTTTTAAAGCTGAATAATATTCCACTATATCTATATACCACTTTTCTTTATCCATTCACCTGTCAACAGACACTTAGGTCATTTGCATATCTTGATGGCTGTGAATAATTCTGCAGTGAACATGGGAGTGCAGATATCTCCTTAAGGTACTGATTTAATTTCCTTTGACATATTCCCAGAAGTGGGATTGTTGGATCATATGGTATTTCTATTTTTAATATTTTGAGGAACTTCCATACCATTTCCCAAAGCAGATGTACCAGTTTACTTTCCCACCAACAGCATACAAGGGTTCTCTTTACTCCACATCCTTGCTAATATTTCTTATCTTTTAACATTTTGATAATAGGTAGCCTAACAGGTATGAGGTGATATCTCATTGTGGTTTTGATTTTCATTTCCCTAAGATTTGTAATGTTGAGCATCTTTCATATACCTATTGGCCATTTGTATATATTCTTTGGAAAAATGTCTACTCAAGTACTTTGAACATTTTTCATTGGGTTATTACATTATTTTTTGCTATTGAGTTGAATCATTTCCTTATGTAAGTATTAATCCCTTATCAGATACATGATTTACAAATATTTTTGCTCATTCCATAGGTCGCCTTTTTATTTTATTGATTGTTTCCCTTGCTGTACAGAAACTTTCTAGTTAGATGTAGTCCCATTTGGAACAACAATGTCAAGGAGCTTTTTTTTTTCTTTTTTGCTGAGGAAGATTAGCCCTGAGCTAACATCTGTGCCCATCTCTCTTCACTTTATACATGGGTCACCACCACAGCATGGCTGATGAGTGGTGTAGGTCTGCACCCAGTATCCAAACCCTCAAACCTGAGCCTCTGAAGCAGAGCATGCTGAACTTAACCACCACATCATGGGGCCAGCCCCCCAAGGAGCTTTTTCCTTCTGCTTTCTTCTAGGGGTTTTATAATTTCAGGTCTTACATTTAAGTCTTTAATCCATCTGGAGTTGATTTCTGTGTATGGTGTGAGATAGGGTTCCAGTTTCATTTTTCCTCATGTGGATATCCAATATACCCATCACCATTTGTTGAAGACTCTATTCTTTTCACAGTGTGTACTCTTAGCACCCCTGTTGCAGGTCAGTTTACTACAAATGCATCAGTTTATTTCTGGGCTCTCCATTCTGTTCCGTTGATCTATATGTCTGTCTTTATGCTACTGCCATACTGTTTTGATTACTATTGCTTTGTAATAAGTTTTGAAATCAGGAAGTGTGAGGCCTCTAGCTTTGTTCTTTATTTTTGGCTCTTTGGGGTCCTTTGTGGTTCCATAAGAATTTTAGGATTTTTTTTTTATTTCTGTGAAAAATGTCATTGGAATTTGATAGGGACTGCATCGAATCTGTAGATCACTGACATTTGTAAATTGAATCATATGGTCATTTCAACAATGCTAATTCTTCCAGTCCATGAACATGGGATGTTTCTCTTATTTGTCTTCTCTAATTTATTTCAGTAATATTTTGTAATTTTCAGTGTATAAATCTTTCACCTCCTTGGTTAAGTTTATTCCTAAGTATTTTATTCTTTCTGATGCTATTTTAAAAGGGATTGTTTTCTTAACTTCCTTTTCAGATTGCTTGTTGATAGTGTATAGAACACAAATGATTTTTGTATGTTGATTTTGTATGCTATAACTTTACTGAATGTTTTTATTAGTTCTAACAGTTTTGTGTGTGTAATCTTTAGAGTTTTCTACTTTTACAATCACGTCATCTGTGAACAGAGATAATTTTACTTCTTCTTTTCCAATTTGGATGCATTTTACTTCATTTTCTTGCCTAATTGCTCTGGCCAGGACTTACAGCATTAAGCTGAATAGAAGTAGGGAGAGTGGGCATGCCCTGTTCCTGATCTTAGAGGAAAATCTTTCAGTTTTCCCTCACTGGGTATGATGTTACCTGTAGGCCTATCTTATGTGACCTTTCTTATGTTGAGGTGCATTGCTTCTATATCTAATTTATTGAGAGATTTTAACATGAAAAGATGTTGACCTTTATCAAATGCTTCTTCTGCATCTATAAAGATAACCATATGATATTTTCACTTCATTCTATTAATGTGATGTATCACTTTGATTTATTTGCATATGTTGAATGATCCTTTCATCCCAGGGATTAATTCTGCTTGATTGTGGTGTATGAGCCTCTTAATGTGCTGCTGAATTCAGTTTGCAAGGATTTTATATCTATGTTTGCCAAGGATATTGTCCTGTAATTTTCTTTTGTTATAGTGTTCTTGTCTGGTTTTGGTATGAGGATAACGCTGGCCTTGTAAAATGAGTTTGGAAGTGTCCCCTTCTCTTCAATTTTTGGGAAGTTTGAGAAGGATTGGCATTAATTCTCATTTAAATGTTTAGTAGAATTCACCTGTGAAGCCACCTGATCCTGGGCTTTTCCTGGGAGACTTGTGACTGCTGGTTCAATCTCCCTACTCATTAGTGGTCTGTTCAAATTTTCTATTTCTTCCTGATTCAGTCTTGGTAGGTTGTATGTTTCCAGGAATTTATTCATTTCTTCTAGGTTATCCAATTTGTTAGTGTATAATTGCTCACAGTAGTCTCTTATGATTCTTTGTATTTTTGCGGTATCAGTTGTAACTCTCCTCTTTCATTTCTGATTTTATATTTTTGAGTCTTTTCTCTCTTTTTCTTAATGAGTCTAGCTGAAGGTTTGCCAATTGTTTTTTTGTGTGTGTGTCTTTTTAAAAAACCAACTCCTAATTTCGTTGATCTTTTCTATTGCTCTTCTAGTCTCTCTATCATTTATTTCTATCCTGATCTCTGTTATTTCCAAGGGGATCCCTCGTGGTACTGGGTCTAGATCACAGGCATGCTTGTGGCACTGGTGTCTCATGCACTGGTGCCTTCTCTGCCGAGTTGGCAATGTGTGTGAGGTGCAGGCATTTGTGGAGTGGTTGCAGAGCTGAGGTCCAGAGTGTGGGCACGTGTTGAGGAACAACAGCTCTGAGGTTTGGGATGCAGGCTAGCCCATTAAGGCTCTATCTCCAGTGTCTCAGGTGCAGGAGCTCCTGGGGTGGCCATGGAGCCAGGGACTGGAATTCAAGTGCACATGGAGTGGCTGTGGCTCTGGGATCCAGGGAGTTCATAGGTTTGGGAGCAGGTCGGCAGCCTCTGTTCCAGGGTGGTACATCAGTGGCTCTTTCTGCAGAGCAGGCTGCTGGGATCTATGTCATTGAAAACTATGGGGTTCTCCACTGTGAATGCTGTGGAGAATCCACAGCTGTCATGGGGGCTGTTGAGGTCCTCAGTGGCAAAGGCTACCAGGTTCCTCCACAGAGCAGGCCACTGGGGACCACAGTGGTACCCACCGTGTGGCTGTTCCTGACAGCCCCTGCCCTTCTTTGTTTCTAATCATTTCCAGATGCCTGAGCCACGCCATGCTAACCACCTCAGCAATTCTTTCTGTGTGGTTATTCTCTATCTTTTGCTCCACTATGTTGCAGCAGGTTTTTAATCAAACCCTTGAGCCCTCCCAGGGCTATTTTTCTTCATGGATCACTATCTAATTATCGTTTTGCAGGAGGACAATGGCTGGTATCACCTATTCCACAGTTTTGCTGCTGTCATCTACTAAGTAAATTTTCTACAGAAGTATGTTCTTTAGTTTGTTTCAGAAACTTATCCAAAGCACAGGACAGAGTCCTAAAGAACCACTTCTAGCATAAAATAAATTCCCTGTAATAAGTCAAGCACATTTGTAAATATCAAAAGCATACAAGAATCTATCTCTGTGTGGTATGCTGTTAATTTAATCCTGAACTTCTAACTATTTATAATCTTATTTGAAAGAAAAGATGTGCATGTACAAAAAAGAATTATAGCACAGTGCAAGATAACATAAATGGGTATAATTAGGTGATAAATTACATAGTGTGCACAATAAATACTGTTGAATTTAATTAACTTTGAATCACCAGTGAAGACTCCGTAAATAGAAATTGATCTGGACTTCAAATAGCTGAATGGTTGTGTGTAGGAAAAAAATAAAAAGGCAGGGCTGAGGTGAAGAAGGAGATGAAAAGTGGAAGGCTTTCCAGGAAAGCTGGAAAAAACAGAGTAAAAGAAATCATCATGGCTTAGAGTGCAAAGATCAATATCCTGTGTGAGGAACACATGAAATCATTCAAGCAGAAAGGAAGCTAACTAATCTCCAAGAGTATTAAGAATCTTTATAGACACAATATAAACAGAGTATACATTACTACGACTGAAATGATAAATAATACCATTTCAACCACTACCCAACAAAAATTAATTTTTGTTATTTTAAAACATTATTTTTTAACAACTGGTTTTTTGAAAACAGAACAATAGTGGTTAAATTTAATACTTTCGCCAGAAGTCTTTGCACTAGAACTTTTATTTCCCTAATGCTGTAATGACATGCAGGATGGAAATTTCATGATATAAGAAGAGTCAATATGTATAAAATGTGATTTGTGAAGCATTTAGAAAATATGTTTATTGAATAACAAGTGTAAAATAAATTTAAACTTTTTAAACTTCTGGCCATGAACTTTTAAACTTGTAATATCCTCAGATCTATATTATTCTGTGTTGCAGTTAAAGCTTTCTTGTCAAATTGTATTTCTACAGCATCACTTCATCACATTTTAGTTGCAATTAAAGTCACATTAATATTCTCTCTGTGTCCATGTCTGCTGAAGTCTTAGGATACAAGAAAGACAGATTTAAAGAGATCAGGAGGGTGAAGTCAGCAACATGGCAGAGTGAGCTGTTCCCTTTGTCTCTCCCCATTTTGAGCTACAACCAAATGGACATTTATTGACCAAAGGAGCAAGCCCACACAGCACAACAGGACACCTGAGCTGTACACCTGAGGGTAGACTGACTGGCTCTCTGGGAAGTGGTGGAGATAGGTGAGCACTCCCTGCCCTCCTCTGGTAGCCCTGTGCATGTGCCTGAATGCTTTACAGCCTGGTGCAAACGCCCAGAAAGTGGGAAGGTGCCCTGGGACAATTGTAGGAAGAGGTGGTGGTAGTCCTTAGCCCACTCGTGATCACCTTCCCAGGGTGCGGGGAGCCCACCGTGCTTGTGTAGCCCAAAGGAATGGCTCTAGCTCTGTCCAGGCAAGGAGGCCCCACCTACCAAGCACAGCAGCTGGTTGACTGCAAGCAGAGACAGCAGCATCTACACATTGGGGCAAGTGCACTCCGGGCCCACACAACTGCCCCTAGTACTGCTGAGCCCAGAAAGAGGGAATGTGCCCCATGGTGACTGTAGGAAGAGGCAGTGGCCGCCCTTAGCCCACTCATGATCACTTTCCCAGCAGTGGAGGGGAGCCCACCAGGCCACCGTGGCTCTAGCTCGGTCCCGGTGAAGAATCCCAGCCCATCAAGCACAGTCCACACAGCGCTTGAACTCTCCCCAGGCTGGCACAAGCATCCACAGGACCCAGAAGCTTCTAGCAGACTGGGTGAGACCAGAAACTCTGCTCAAGCTTCCCCCTAATGGTAACATGTAGAATCTGTGAACTAATACTTCCACAAATCCTCCAACAAAAGATTAGTTCATCAAACACACTACCTAAAGCAATCTGCAGATTCAATGCAGTCCCAATCAGAATGCCAATGACATTCTTCACAGAAATAGAACAAATAATCCCGAAATTTATATGGAACATAAAAGACCTCAAATAGCAAGAGCAATCCTGAGAAAAAAGAGCAAAGATGTAGACATCACAATCCTTGACTTCAATATATACTACAGAGCTATAGTAATCGAAACAGCATGGTCCTGGCACAAAAACAGACACACAGATCAATGGAAGAGAATTTAAAAGCCAGAAATAAAATCACACATCTTTGGACAGTTAATCTTTGACAAAGGAGCCAAGAACACACGACAGAAAAAGTAAAGCCTCTTCAATAAATGGTGTTGGGACAACTGGACAGCCGCATGCAAAAGAATAAAACTAGACCACTATCTTACACTAAATACAAAAATTAACTCGAAATGGAGTAAAGACTTGAATGTAAGACCTGAAACCATAAAACTTCTAGAAGAAAATATAGGCAGTACATTATTTGACATTGGTCTTAGCAACATCTTTTCAAATACCATGTCTACTCAGGCAAGGGGAACAAAAAAAGGAGTTAACAAGTAGGACTACATCAGACCAAACATCTTCTGCAAAGCAAAGGAAACCGTGAACAAAATGAAAAGAGAACCCACCAAGTGGGAGAAAATATTTGCAAATCATTTATCTGACAAGGGGTTGCTCTCCAAAATATACAAAGAACTCACACAACTCAACAACAAAAAAACAAACAACCCAATCAATAAATGGGCAGAAGATACGAATACACATTTTTCCAAAGAAGATATACAGCTGGCCAACAGGCACATGAAAAGATGTTCAACGTCACTAATTATTAGGGAAATGCAAATCAAAACTACCATGAGATACCACCTCACACTGGTCAGAATGGCTATAATTACGAAAACAAAAACCAACAAATTTTGGAGACGATATGGAGAAAACACTGCTCGTGGGAATACAAACTGGTGCAGCCACTATGGAAAACAGTATGGAGATTTTCAAAAAATGAAAAATAGAAATACTATATGATCCAGCTATCCCACTGCTGGGTATTTAGCCAAAGAACTTGAAACCAATGATACAAAGAGATTTAAGCACCCCTATGTTCATTGCAGCATTATTCACAATAGCCAAGATGTGGAAGCAACCCAAGTGCCCTTCTACAGATGAATGGGTAAAGAAGATGTGGTATATATATACAATGGAATACTACTCAGCCATTAAAAAAGACAAAATCACCCCATTTGAAACAACATGGATGGAACTTGAGGGTATGATGTTAAGCTAAATAAGCCAGACAGAGAAAGACTAATACTGCACTATTTCACCCATATGTGGAAGATGATAAATGCATGGATAAAGAGAACAGACTAGTAGTTACCAGAGGCTAAGGGGGATAAGGGGTGGGTGAAAGGGATAAAGGGGCACATATGTATGGTGATGGACAAAAATTAGACTACTGGTGGTGAGCACAATGAAGTCTATTCAGAAATTGATAAATAATAATGTACACTCAAAATTACATGTTACATACCATTATGATCTCAATAAAGTTACTGGAAAAAACAATTTAAGAAATAATAATAATATAATAATTTATAGAAGAAAAGAGTTTTTTATAAAATAAGACATGGGAGGTACAATCACCTTGGCAAATGACAGTCAGGCCAACAATAGAGGATTGTACTTCTTTTTATCTACTGTCCTCGATGCCATGTAGCTTTGGAACAGCTAAATCATTTGAATAGACTGCGTCTTTTTCACTCTGAATCTCATAATGGACCTTATCACCATGCATCTTTTTAGTAGCTACTGGCTCAGTATCCTAGTGCCACGGGATTTTTATTATCAAATCACTTGATTTTTAGGGGCTTGCTTAGTTAAATAGAAAATATTAATTTTCCCTCTGACTTTTTATACAATTTTTCTCAAACTCTATATTGTAAGAAAGACTTTGGATGTAGAAAAACAACAAAAGCAACAAGTTAGAATTCAAAAGATCTAATTTCTTTCTTTCCTAGTTTTCACAGACTTTAAGAGTCAGTGGATTTACTGCCCCATCCGAGGTCTATGGTGAAGGCTCTACCCTAAGCAGTTTTAAAGCACGAGTCCTGAAGAAACGTGGCTTAAGAAGTACAAAGCTGGTTAGCCTGGAGCTCCCTAAATCAGTAGGTTTCAAAGTGAGGGCAGAGCCTCCTTTCAGCAGCTCAGGAAGCATTTTCTATTGCTAGTAATATTTAAAATATCATAATTTTTAAAACCAAAATATCTACCTTTGTGTTTGGGACATGAATTGATAACTTTTTAAAGATTTTTGTTTAAAACATTCTACAAGAAGCAAATAAAATGACATCACAAAGCAATGTTAATATAATAATTTGTCTGGTACATTTTACGAGGTGGCCAAAAACAACATAATTCAGTACAATGTTTTCTCCATTTACCTAAAGAGCAATGACTTCTTCTTTAACATTTAAATATATACACATATATGTATATTATATAAAATATATTTTTACTTTATAGCCTTGGAAATATTGTAAAATAATCCACTACAAACCTCTCTTTACTGGGATATCACACCTACTTTAAAAAATTATTAGTCACCTTTCAGAAACGTTTTTGATCATTGTATTTCTTTTATTTCATTTCCAAATATATGACCAACATGGCATTAACCCTTTCACGGTATGTCAATGTTGGAACGGAATAAAAGCAATTTTTCTCAAATACAAATTTGCTTCCTTTTCCTAGAGAAGGGATTTTGCTTTTTTTGTTTGTTTTTGTTAAATTTATGAATACTATTGCAATATTTTCTCTGTAAAACAACTTTGGAAATCCCTATAAATGGACTAAAAGAACAGCAAATAGTTTGTAAGACTGATTCAGGACTTCAAATTTCGTTGTAAATTATTTATAGAAAGGTATTGAGTTTAATCACTCAGGAGTGGAATTTAGCGGTTTGAGGATCAGCACGCAGGGAAAGTTAAAACTATCACAAAATAAGAGTATTCAACTATTTTTTCATAGGCCTCAAAACTTTTAAACATTGTGAGTTTTAAAATTCTGAATTATTTAATTATACCATACAAAATATAAGGTCCAATGCCCATTAATTTGAGACAGAAATCTAATTAACATAATCTTAAATAATGCTAAATTTTATTTTGTCTTTTTCACAACTCCTTTACACTGATTAACATAATTATTTTGGATATGCAACTTTTTTAATATACCAAAATGTATGACTTAAAATTTTCCATTTATTTAATCAACCAGTATTTGTTGGTCATGTCCTAGATGTTTGGCGCCATGAATGATAAAACAATAAAGCACTGATTCTGCTTCAAAGAAACATTGAATCAAGTAGGGTAGGTCAGATGTTTACTAAACAGCCTCAAGTCAAAACAGAAAATTGTACTGTTAATCGAATCTAGGTAAAACAGCATATAAGTTAGAGAAAGAAGAGATTGCCTCCAATCGGGAATCAAGTTTTTGTGAAAGGGGTGACATCTAAGATGGATACTGAAGGAGAGACAAAAACAATCGAGGATGAAGATCATTTCAGAGAGGACAAAAACACTGTATAAACAGAGGTGCAAGAAGAGAAAAGAAGGAAAAACACACAGGGAGCATAAAGCAATTTACTTCATGTTGAGAATGAGATGTATAAAACACACTTCAGTATAAGATATAATTGAGAAAGTTGGCTGGAATTTGATTATGGATAGGATGATTATATATTCTGAAACAGAACATTTTCAAGAGTGAAAGGCACACTACTAACAAATATGCCAGGATAACGGGTATAAACGTAGACTGTTTCAGGCACACCAGACTTACAATCTTGGCATTTACAGGAGACGTTTAATCCCAGGCCAGTGCATTTAGATTTAATTGTATAAGCAATGGGGACTAAAGGAGGATTCAGCATGTATGGAGTACTTTAAAACGGAAATCGTATCTAGCAGGAAAACTAGCTAAGGCGTGGAGAATAATTAGGAGTCTACGGAAAGTAATCAACACTCCTTATGAATATAGAATATTTATAATATATAACTTTTTTGATAGATTGTTTACCATCACTGTGTCATAATGAAGACAGATTGGCCAAGAGTTCAAGAAGGTGGAAGTATTTGACTGAAATCATTTATATCGCAACTCACATTTAAACCACAATACAGGCTATCCAGGATATCACCTCATTTTTATTGTCAGATGTTGTTTTAAAATGAGGTAATTTCCTGATATTTTAGCTTTAACAATCTTTCCTGCCTTACATCATTTTTCAAAATTAAGAACATATCAAACTGATGAAGGCATTTATCACTATTTAACCCATTTATTTTGAAGACTTAAGAAGCTATAATTAGCACCAAGGCTCCAGCCTGCTTCTTTGTTTCCATAATGACATGTATACTGTTTAGTTGATACACATTGTGTCCTACAAGATTTTAAGGCAGTTAAGCTATTGAATTTTACATTTAATCTTCTGTTGATCCAAATTTGTCCTTTGTAAAATGTTTTGGGGCTCTGTGCAGGAGAATCACATAAAATTGTAGATATCACGAAGCAAAAGGAATTTGACTCCTTTCAAGCTTGGCCTGACTACTCACCTCATTAAGAGACTGAGGGGCTAATTCTCATGAGGAGCCATTCACTCTATGATTAAAATAGTTCATAATAAAACATTGGTAGTATAAATGCAATTTAAAACCACAATAAATCTCCTCCGATATTTAAAACTAAATATGATTATTATATAGAACTGTCAATTCATGAAAAAATATATATAAATTACATAAACAACCATGAACTATAGTTTTCATCAAAGAAGATCAAATTTACCATTTTACAAATTCTAAAAATTTAGCACAATTATTGGGTTTTTCTAAAATAAATAGCAACTATACCTTATGTAATAAAAAATATATTAAAAACAAATCTTACAGGGCTGGCCCCATGGCCGAGTGGTTAAGTTCGCGCGCTCTGCTGCAGGCCGCCCAGTGTTTCACTGGTTCAAATCCTGGGCGCGGACATGGCACTGCTCATCAAACCACACTGAGGCGGCGTCCCACATGCCACAACTAGAAGGACCCACAACGAAGAATATACAACTATGTACCAGAGGGCCTTGGGGAGAAAAAAAACACCAATCTTACAATGTCTCATTCATTTGTGCAAGTGCAAGAATTTACAAAACTACTTTGCATTTACAAAAATGCTTTGTCTTTTGACCAAATTAACCATGAAAAAGGATAACCTTCAGTTGTCATATGAAAATATCTTTACGGTTCTTGACCTATAAAATATTTGAATAACAAAATTAACGTGCTTGATCAACAGACATGTATGGAACATTCTACCTAACATCTGGATAATATTCATTTGACTCAAACTTGGAATATAAAGTTGATCAAGCATAGGCTATAAAACAAGATTCAACAAAATTCAGAGAACTGGTTTTACACAGAACCTGTTCTTTGTCCGCATGCAACGGTTGGAATGCAATAACAAAATGATAATTTTAAAATTCATAAAATTGAAAATAATTTTTAAATCTTTCTAAATTAATCTCTTTTTGAAAAGAATAATAGACTATCTGGCAAGATCAATAATGAAAACTACAAAAGAAATCAGAAATTATATATAATTCATATAAGCGGTCAGATGTAAAAGTTAACTAATTGCGAAATGCAAGTTACAACCAGAATACTATTTTATATTCAGAGTCCCAGTAAAAATTATCAAGTCTGATAATGCCAAATATTGCTGAGGCTGTAGAGCAACAGACATTCTTATAAACTGCTTTTACATATGCACATAAATACTATTTCCTTATATAGCACTCTGGCATTATTATATTTTATTAATTTTAAGATGCACAGTTATTCACATTTTACCATCTCTGTAACCAGGCTGGTCTCACCAATCTTATTTAACCTAGTATTGGAAGTCCTAGCCAGAGCAATCAGGCAAGAAAAAGAAATACAAGGGGTCCAAACTGGAAAGGAAGAAATGAAACTGTCACCATTTGCAGATTTTATATATAGAAATTTTATAGAGAGATTTATATATAGATTTTTATATATAGAAAACCCTAAAGAAGCCACTAAAAGCTTTTAGAAAAATTAAATGAATATGATAAAGTTGCAGGATACAAAATCAACATACAAAAATCAGTTGTGTTTTTATACAGTAACAATGAAGTAGCAGAAAGAGAAATTAATAATACAATCCCATTTACAATTGCAACAGAAAGAATAAAATACCTAGGTATAAACTTAACCAAAGAGGTGAAAGATCTGGACACCGAAAACTATAAAACATTTTTGAAAGAAATTGAAGAAGACATGAAGAAATGGAAAGATATTCCATACTCTTGGATTGGTAGAATTAACATAGTTAAAATGTCCATACTTCCTATAGCAATCTACAGGTTCAGTGCAATGCTGATCAAACACTAGCAACATTTTTCACAGAAATAGAACAAAGAAACATAAAATTTATATGGAACAACAAAAGACCCCAAATAGCCAAAGGAATCCTGAGAAAAAAGAACAAAGCTGGAGGTATCACACTCCTGATTTCAAAGTATACTACAAAACCATAGTAACCAAAGCAGCATGGCACTGGCACAAAAACAGACACACAGATCAATAGAAAAGAATCGAGAGTTCAGAAATAAACCCACACATCTATGGACACCTAATTTTCAACGAGGGAGCCAAGAACATACAATGGAGAAAGGAAAGTCTCTTTAACAAATGGTGTTGGGGAAGCTGGACAGCCACAGGCAAAAGAATGAAAGTAGACCATTATCTTGCACCATGCACAAAAATTAACTGAAAATGGATTAAAGACTTGAAGGTAAGACCTGAAACCATTAAACTTCTAGAAGAAAACATAGGCAGTATGCTCTTTGACATGGGTCTTAGCAGCGTATTTTCAAATTCCGTGCCTGATCGGGCAAGGAAAACAATAGGAAAAAATAAACAATTGTGACTACATCAGACTAAAAACCTTCTGTGCAGCAAAGGAAACTGTCAACAAAATGAAAAGGCAAACTAACAATTGGGAGAAGATGTTTGCAAACCCTATATCTGATAAGGGGTTAATATCCAAAATATGTAAAGAACACATACATCTCAACAACAAAAAAACTAACAACTCAGTTAAAAAATGGGCAAAAAGATCTGAACAGACATTTCTCCAAAGAAGATTTACAGATGGCCAACAGCCACAGGAAAAGATGCTCAACATCATTAACTATCAGGGAAAAGCAAATCAAAACTACAATGAGGTATCAGCTCACTCTCATCAGAATGGCTATAATTAACAAGGCAGGAAACAATAAGTGTTGGAGAGGATGTGGAGAGAAGGAAACTCTCATACACTGCTGGTGGGAGTGAAAACTGGTGCATCCACTATGGAAAATAGTGTGGAGATTCCTCAAAAATTTAAGAATAGAACACCATATGGTCCAGCTATTCCACTGATGTGTATTTCTCCAAAGAATATGAAAACAGGAACATGTAAAGGTACATGCACCCCTATGTTCATTGCAGTATTATTCACAATAGTCAAAACTTGGAAGCAACCTAGGTGCCTATCAAGGGACGAATGGATAAAGAAGATGTGGTATATCTACACAAGGGAATATTACTCAGCCATAAGAAATGATGAAATCTGGCCATTTGTGACAACATGGATGGACCTTGAGGATATTATGCTAAGTGAAATAAGTCAGAGGGAGAAAGTCAAATACGGTATGATCTTACTCATAAGTAGAAGATAAAAACAACAAACCGTCACATAGAGACAGAGATTGGATTGGTGGTTACCAGAGGGGAAGGGAGGAGGAAGAGGGGCGAAAGGGGTGATTAGGCACATGTGTGTGGTGATGGATTGTAATTAGTTTTTGGGTGGTGAACATGATGTAATCTACACAGAAATTGAAATATAGTGATATACACCTAAAATTTATATAATGTTATAAACTAGTTACTGCCATAAAAAAAATAAATAAGTATAAAAAGTAAAAAGAACACCTAACACAACTGTATTGGGGAGAAAAAAGGTTATAAGTTAAATTGTACTTAAGCTCTCTTGCTGGTTAGATTTGAGCAAATACAACTGCATACTTTGATTTCAGGAATATAAGTAACTGTATACTACGTTGTTAGTCATCTTCAAAGACTAGGAACTCTTCACACCTTTCTCTCAGTTTCCCCTTGCCAGGACCAAAAATGGATACTATGAATGTCATGCTGTAAATGATAAATCCCACTTTTATGGACTTGGAAGTTAATTTTGCTTAGAAGTATTTTTATGGACTTTGGAAGTGAAAGAATAAATGCAGCTATGATTGTAAGATCAAAACCTTTCCTTCCAGGGAGAGCGTTTGTTCTTTGTTCTGGACGTTTTTCCAATGGTTTCAGTCTCCTCTTGGTATTTTTTCACCACTAAGAGTGTAAGCTGAAAACAATATACCTAAGGAAGGCAACTTTTCACTCAGCCTCTCAACTGAAAGAGAATTTTTTTGTTATTTATGGGAAACAATAAAACAATATTGGAAAGGCGTCCACACTGGCCACTGCCCTTTCTTCCTTGCTGATGAGATCCATGATTTTGTTCAGGTGTCCACAGTCCTCTTGAGGACATAAGCAAGGCTTGCCCAGGTCCAAGGGGTGAATTTTGGTGAGTCTGTGGCATTCACCTTAATTAATGATGAGATTAGCAAGGAGTATGTGACCCAGCTCTGGTCAACAGGGTCCAATTCTGCCTCTACTTGTTGCTGTTTCTCAAAAGGACTGGGAAACTGCAGTGGTCGTCTTGCCACTACAAGGGAAGCTAGGCCACCTTGACGAAAATGGCGGAACAAAAGCTTGGAACCTGGATCTCTGGTGACAGTATTGAGCCACTGAATTAACCAATTCTGAAACTGCCCTACTCCTGAACTTTCTGTAATATAGAGTAATAAATTACTAATCTTTTAAGCCAAAAAAAAGAATGAATAAAAATATAGTAAATATTCTGTTCAAACCATTAAAAAATAAGAAAACTACAAAAATAAATAAGATAAATGCTGAAATTATATAGTTCTATGCTTATACAGATACATGTATCATGAAGAGCTTTCTATTGGAGGGAATAGACAAACTACGATCTATTTTAATTAAGAAACAAAAGGAGAAAGCACACAAACGATTAAAAATGGGAATAAGAAAATTACCACAAAAGAGAAAATTGATAGGAATATTAGTGTTTTTGAAATGTTAGAAAAATAACTTCTTATAGGAAAACACGAATAACCAAATTTGAGCCCAGAAGAGAGAAATCCCAAAAAAGAACAATCGTCATGGGAGAAAAATACTTTAAAAGTGCTACATCCCTAAAAGGCAGGAGGCTCAAATATTTCAGAGGTTAGCCTTGTCAAAACCTCTAACACATAAGCTGGCACTATTTAAGCTACTTCAGGGGTAAGACAAATAGATACATTTATTCGTGCTGATACTAAGGATCACCAGGATAAATTCAGTGAAAAAAAAAAGATATATGACAGTGTTTACAGTATGTTCCTACTTGAGTTTACAGAAATGTACATTTATACATACTTGTAAACAAAACATTTCTGGAATTTTACAAAAAATAATCTATACCTAGTGGTTGCCTTTAGGGAATGAGTTTCAGAAGGAGACTTGCTTTTCACTTTATATATTTTCATTTTCACACAATGTGCATTGTTTATTATGACACATTTAACTTAAAATAAACATAGTATTTTTAAAATAAAATGAACACACTATTGTAAAATTCTGAAGAACACAATCATAAGAAGTCAGCTGTCTTGGGAAATTCAATTCACAATAAAAAAGCTTTAGAAATAAATCCTGCGACCAAAAAACATGAAATAGTCAAGTAGAGAAGTGAAAGATTCAGTTCATCATTCAGATGTTTTCTCTTCCTAATGCTACAATCTGGACAATTTGAAACTGTTGATGTTTGCACATTTTAGTATCATGTAGTCTTAAATCAAAACAAGTAACTTTGTAAACATTAAAAATGTATCATGAAATAAGGGCCAGCTGGGTGGCACAGCAGTTAAGTTTGCACATTCCACTTCGGTGGCCTGGGGTTCGCTGGTTTGGATCCGAGGTGTGGACCTGCACACCATTTGTCAGACCATGCTGTGGTAGGCATCCCACATATAAAGTAGATGAAGATGGGCACAGATGTTAGCTCAGGGCCAGTCTTCCTCAGCAAAAAGAGGAGGTTTGGCAGTGGATGTTAGCTCAGGGCTAATCTTCCTCAAAAAACAAAAACAAACAAACAAAAAAAACGGTGGTGAAAGTGGATATTCTTGTCTGGTTCCTGTTCTTAAAGGGATAACTTTCACTTCTTCTCTATTGAAAATATTAGCTGTGGGTTTGTTGTATATGGCCTTTATTATGTTGAGGTACTTTCCTTCTATGCTCATTTTATTCAGAGTTTTTATCACAAATCGATGCTGTATCTTGTGAAATACCTTCCCTCCATCTAATGAGATGATCATGTGATTTTTATTCTTTATTTTTTAGTGTAGTGCATCATGTTGATTGGTTTGCAGATGTTGAACCATCCCTGCATCCCTGGAGCAAATCCCACTTGATCATGGTGTCTGATCTTTTTAATGTACTGTTGTATTCAATTTGCTAGTGTTTTATTGAGGATTTTTGCATCAATGTTCATCGCTGATATTGGCCTGTAATTTTCTTGTTTTGTGTTGTCCTTGTCTGGTTTTGGTATCAGGGTAATATTGGCTTTGTAGAAGGAGTTGGGAATCTTCCTTCCTCTTCAACTTTTTGGAAGAGTTTGAGAAAGATAAGTATTCAATCTTCTTTGAATGTTTGGTAGAATTCACCAAGGAAGCCATCTGGTCCTGGACCTTTATTTTTTGGGAGGTTTTTGATTACTTTTTCATTTTTCTTACTCGTGATTGGTCTATTCAAATTCTCTGTTTCTTCTTGATTCAGTTTTGGAAGGTTGTATGATTCTAGGAATTTATCCATTTCTTCTAGATTATCCAACTTGTTGGTATACAACTTTTCACAGTATTCTCTTATAATCTTCTGTATTTCTGAGATGTCTGTTGTAATTTCTCCTCTTTCATTTCTGATTTTATTTACTTGAGCCTTCTCTCTTTTTCTTGGTTAGTCTAGTTAAAAGTTTGTCAACTTTGCTTATCTTTTCAAAGAACCAGCTCTTGGTTTCATTTATTTTTCTATTGTTATTTTAGTCTCTATTTCATTTATTTCTGCTCTGGTTTTTATTATTTCCTTCCTTCTACTGATTTTGGGCTTTGTTTGTTTTTCTTTTTCTGGTTCTGTTAGGAGCACTTTTATATTGTTTATTTTAGATTTTTCCTGTTTGTTGAGGTAAACCTATATTGCCATAATCTTCCATCTTAGAATTGCTTTTGCTGAATCCCATAGATTTTTGCATGTCAAATTTTCATTTTCATTTGTCTGCAGATATTTTTTTTGATTTCTCCTTTGATTTCTTCATTGACCCCATAGTTGTTCAATAGCATTTTAAGAACATATTTGTTTTAAACATGTTTAAAAACATATTTATGGGTTTTCTGATTTTCTTCCTGCAGTTGATTTCTAGTTTCATACTGTTGTGTTCACAAAAAGATGCTTGGTATTATTTCAAACTTCTTAAATTTATTGAGACTTGTTTTGTGACCTAATGTGTGATCAACCCTGGAGAATGTTCCATGAACATTTGAAAAGAATGTGTATTCTGCAGTTTTTGGATGGAATGTTCTGTATATATCTACTAAGTCCATGTGGTCTAATGTGTTGTTTAAGGCCAATGTTTCCTTACTGATCTTCTGTTTGGGTGATCTATCTTTTGGTGGAGTGTTAAAGTCCCCTACTGTTATTGTGTTACTGTCTTTTTCTGCTTTTATGTCTATTAATAATTGCTGTATATATTTAGGTGCTCCTATGTTGGGTGCATAGATATTTGCAAGTGTTACATCCTCTTGTTGGATTGTTCTATTTATCATTATGTAGTGCCTTTCTTTGTCTCTTGTTACAGTTTTTCTTTTAAAGTCTATTTTGTCTGATATAAGTATTGCTACCCTAGCTTTCTTTCACTGCTATTTCCATGGAGTATCATTTTCCATCCCTTTACTTTCAGTTTGTGAGTGTGTTTAGGTCTGAAATGTGTCTCTTGTATGCAGCATATATATGGGTCTTGATTTTTTATCCAATCAGCCACTCTATGCCTTTGATTGGAACGTTTCGTCCATTGAGATTTAAAGTAGCTATTGATAAGTATGTACTTATTGTCATTTTGTTTCCTTTTCTGGGTGTTTTACTAATTCTTCTCTTTCCTTTCTTCTCTTGTTCTCTTCTCTTGTGGTTTGACGGCTTTCTTACTATTATGTTTGGGTTCCTTTCTCTCAATTTTTGTGTTTTATTATAGGTTCCTGGTTTGTGATTACCATTAGGTTTCTATATAATAACCTACATATATAGCAATCTATATGAAGTTGATGGTCTCTTTAGTTCGACCTCTTT
Organism: Equus quagga; assembly: GCF_021613505.1. Taxonomy (NCBI): domain Eukaryota; kingdom Metazoa; phylum Chordata; class Mammalia; order Perissodactyla; family Equidae; genus Equus; species Equus quagga. The sequence goes on along the minus strand of NC_060270.1, from coordinate 124,386,830 downwards.
CTAAAAGTTGTATTCTTTTACTTCCCTCCCCTGACATTTGATGTTTTTGATATTATATCTAATCTCCTTTTTGTTTTTGTATGTATTCATTACCCTCTTATCATGGAAATAGGTAATTTTAGTGCTTTTGTCTCTTGATCTTCATATTATCTTCATATGTGGTTCATCTGCTACCTTTACTGTATTTTTGCCTTTGACAGTGATTTTACTGCCTTTTTTTTGGACAATTTTCTTATTACTATTTGTGCTCTTCTCCTTCCCACTCAAACAAATTCCTTTAGCATTTCTTGTAAAACTGTTTTCTTGGTGATAAACTCCTTTATTTTTTGCTTGTCTGGGAAACTCTTTCTCTCTCCTTGCATTATTAATGATAACCTTGCCAGATAGAGTATTCTTGGCTGTAGGTTTCTCCTTTCAGCACTTTAAATATATCATGCCACTCCCTTCAAGCCTGTAAGCTTTCTGCTGAGAAGTCAGCTGATAGCCTTATGGGGTTTCTTTTGTATGAAACATTGCATGTCTCTTGTGGCTTTTAGGATTCTCTCTTTATCTTTAATTCTTGACATTTTAACTATAATATGCCTTGGTGTGGGCCCCTTTGGATTTATCTTGTTTGGTACCATCTGTGCCTCTTGTACCTGGATGTCTGTTTCCTTCCTTAGGTTAGGAAAGTTTTCAGCTATTATTTCTTCAAACAGATTCTCTGCCCTTTTGTCTCTCTCTTCTCCTTCTGGGACACCTATATTACAAATGTTAGTGTGCTTGATTTTGCCCAAGAGGTCCTTTAGACTCTTCTCATGCTTTTTAATTCTTTTTTTCTTTTATCTTTTCAGCTTGGGTGATTTCCTCAAGTCTTCGTCCAGATTGTTCATATGTTCTTCTCTATCATCTACTCTGCTATTGAGTCCCTTTGGTGAATTTTTCATTCCCAGTATTGTATTCTTCATTTTTGATTGGTTCTTTTTTATATTTTCCAATTCTTTGTTGAAGTTCTCACTGAGTTCATCCATTCTTCTCCCAAGATCAATGAGCATCCTTATGACATTTTGTTTGAACTCTGTCAGGTAGATAGTTTATTTCTTTATCATTTAGTTCTTTTTCTAGGGTTTTGTCCTGTTCCCTTACTTGAAACGTATTCCTTTGCCTCTTCATTTTGCCTCTTTCTCTGTTCTTGTATCTATGTATTAGGTAGGTCAACTACATCTCCTGATCTTGGAGAGATGGCCTTATGTAAGAGAGGCCTTATGAGGCCCAGCAGTGTGATTCCCTCTTGTCACTGGTTTCAAGTGTTCCAGGGGTGTCCCCTGTGTGGGCCACATGTGTCCTTCTGTTGTGGCAGGGTTGCTCTTGCTGCAGGTTCTCAGGGAGTCTAGGCTGTCCTCCTAGCCAGCTGGTTGTAATGGTGTGGCTGCTGTGACTCCTTCAGTCACTTCATGGGGCATGGTGAGTTCCAGCACAGTTAGCTACAAGATCTAATAGCACATTCTGGTTGCAGTTTTTCTGTTAAATGAGTTGGCCCCAGCATTAGTGGTTGCTAAGCTCAGGAGTTTTCAATTGTTGTAGGGCTCTGGCCTGCAAGGCTGTTGTCAGCTCTCTGAGGATTGCAGCTAAGTGGGGCTGGCCCCAGGCATGGGAGAAACCGGTTGTTTCAGGCTTTGGAATGTGGGGTCAATCTCCTATGTGGCTGTTTGAGAAGCACAAGTCTTCTGCAGCTAAGCCCCACCACCCACAGAGCCACACACACCATCAACACAGTCCTTCCCCTTGCACCTGCCCTGACCTCCAGAAGCGGACCCAGTTGCCTCACTGCAGAGGTCCCACACACTCCACCAATGTCCCCCACACTCCACCTGCTCCTCTCACATGCCCTGCCTGGCTGAAGTTGACCCACTCTCCCAGCTGCAGAGGATCCAGGCACCCAGCCTATGCAGGCCCACAAGTTGCCCAAGGGCTTGCTGTTGGGTGGGGCCAGTTCATAGGTCAGGCTGCCTGCCCTGGCTGAGCTGGATTAAATCAGTGCTCTAGTGGGTGGGGCAGACCCTGGACTGCCCAGTGGAAGAACTCGAAAGGCATCTGCCAGTGTCTGTGTCAGCATTCCTGTACTAGGTCACAATAATGGCTGCTACCAATGTCTCAGTCCACAGGGAGGTCTCCCCTCTTGCCAAGATGCACCCAGAGCCTGACAGGTCAGTCTCTTTTCACCGAAGGACTGTGTACATTTCTTTCTGGTGATTTTAGGTTGCTTTCAAAAATGGGTGAATTTGTGCATGGGCCTTTTAAGAACTGGCTTTTTTCCCCTTTTGTCCAATAGCTTTCCTGGCAGTATTCCTCGTTGTTGTTAGTAACCAGCAAAGCCAGATATTATGAGACTTATCTCCATTGTGCTGAGTCCAAAGGATGCTCATAGTGGTAATTCTTCCCTGCTCAGGTCCCCTACTCCTCCAAGGAAGGCTCCCAACCAGCCATGAAGTGCCTTGGCTTGCAAAGGTGGGTTTTTTTCTCTCCAGGAAGGAATTTCTTCATCTTCCACCTCAGTCAGAACTGTACCTTGTTGTGAGGGTTCTTTTTATCCAGTTTTCAGTTCTCTCTCAGGGGTAATTGTTCCGAGAGTAGTAAATTTGTTGCATCCATGGGAGGAGGTGAGTTCAGAGTCTGCCTACTCTACCATCTTGACACCAACCCTACTCATTCTTGATTCCAAATTTTATAGACTAGTGCTATGAATTTTCGTGTGATGATTTCTACTTTGGTCATATGCCACACAGTCTGAATTGCAATTTTTAAAAACATATTTCATATACTACAATATTCTGTACTTACCATTAAAAATTATTTTTCTTAACAGTGTGACTGGATATTTTCACAACTTGATATATATATAGTTCTGGTTACATATTTTCACTGCTTCATGATATTCCTTTATATCATTATACAATAGTTACAGATTCACATGTTGAAAGACATTTAAATTGTTTCCAGTGTGCCAGATTTTTAAACAAGCTGCGATATGTATTCTTGTACATATTTCCTTGTAGTTACAAACATATTTATTCTCCCCAAGAGTTTCTCTAAAGCAAGATCTTCATGCTTGGCTGCACATAAGAGTCACCTGAAGATACTTTACAAAATACTGATGCCTGTGCTCACCCTGGATAAAATAAATACAAGTCTCCTGGGTACAGGCATTAGCATGTTTAAAAGCTTCCAAATGATTCTAATGTGCATCTAAGATTGAGAAACACTGCTTTTCAAGATATATGTAAAATTAGAATTCCTCAATATTAGAAACGAGCATTTTCAACTTCTCTAGATATTCAAATTACTTCACAGACAAAATTTCCCTTACCATACAGGAAAAGTTGCATCTCCCTTTGATTTACTGTCCTCTTCCTGTTTTGTTTTTCATCATAGTGTTTATTACATGTGATACACTCCATATTTATTTACTTGTCACCTGTAACCATCACTACTATGCAAACATATGGAAGCAGTGATAGTGTATGTTTCATCCACTGTTTTAATTAACAGAGCTTTTGCAATATGTTATGTTTCATGAATAATTACCCCCTACAGCTTCTGCTTTTTCATTTCCAAATTTTCTGCTTTTACTTCCTTATTTATTTTTCTTCATATAAAATTCATTTTCAGTTTCTCTAGTTCTTCCCCATTCAAATAAGGCAGTAGATTATTATTGAAACGATATTTAACTTGTGCATAAAACTTAGGGAGAATTCATATCTTCATGGTGTAGAGCAGGAGTTTGCAAACTATGGCCCATGGGACATATCTGGCAAACCATCTAGTTGTGTATGGCTTGTGAGCTCAGAATGTTTTTTATATTTTTAAAGGGTTGTTTAAAAAAATTGTATTTGGCACAAAAAGCCCAAAATATTTACTTTCTGGCTCTTAATAACAACAATAATAACTTGCCAGACTGTTATTTTAGAGTCTTTCTACCAAAAAATGTGGCATAACCATTCATTTACTTAAGTCAGTATTCTGCAGCTAATGAAAGCATTTAGGTCAAAAGTAAAATAAAATAAAACAAATAAATAAATAAAAAGCATTTGGGTCTAGACTGGTTGAGTTCAAATGCCGTTGCTGCCACTTACTACATATGTAGACTTCCAAGTTGCTCTGAACCTCAGGTAACTTATCTATAAAATTGAAATATTAAAAATAGTTAACTCATAGTGTTGTTGTGAAGATTAAATGTGCTAATATATGCAAAGAACTTAGAAGATGAGTGGAATAAAGTAAGAGTTCAATAAGTTCTATTGATCGCTGTGTTGTGTTGCTCTTTAAAACAATATATAACACTAAAGATAAAGGGAAATTTCATAACATGGCTTCAAGACATCTAAAGCAAATTTTAATATAACTAAAAAAATAAATGTATGGTAACCATAGTTGGAAATTTTAACCCATTTCTCTTAGTAATTGCTAGAATAAGGAGACAAATCTTAGTGGGGATAGAAATTTGTTCATTATTATTTACAAACTTTACCTAATTGACACGTATAGAATACGACACTTAATAAAGGCAAAGCATTTTCTTTTCCTTTTCAAGTACATATCAAACACTTGCTAAAACGGACCATATGCTGGCCCATACAGGAGACCTCAATAATTTTCAAAGAGATGAAATCATACAATTGTGTTGTCTGATCATAGCAGAATTAAACTAGAAACAATAAAGATAACTAAAACTTCGTTCATTGATAACTTACTTTCATTCATTCACAACTAAATGAATGAGCAAATTCATTTTCAAACATTGACAAAAGAAGAAATATAAAATCTGATTAGTCCTATATCTATGAAGTATACTGATTCTGCATTAAAAACTGTCTCAAAATGAAAAATCCAGGGCTAAATTTATTCATTGGTGCATGCTTCACCTCCAAGTTTTCAAAACTCTGTAGAAATTCAGTAAAATCCTAATACCAAACTTTAAAACAATATAACAAAAATAAATTTACATGTCCATGTGCCTTTTGAAACAGATGCAAAAATTAACAAAGTATTAGTAAATTGAATCTAGTGACACTAGAAAGATAGGTCATAAAAAGTGGGGTTTATCCCACTAATGCAAGTTTTCTTTAGCATTTGAACATCAGCAAATGTGATTCACCACATTAACAGAGTGAAAAACAAAACCATATGATCATTTCAATGGATACAAAGAGGATACATGATAAAATTCAACGCCCATTCATGATCAAAGAAACAGAGAATAGAATGGAACTTCCTTAATTTGTTAAAATCTATTTACTAAACTAAAAAACTACTAAAAACCTTCAGGGAACATCATAATAATGATGAACTATAAATGTCTTTTCCATTAGACAGTGAACAAGCCAAAGATGGTGACTATGAACCATGGTTTCAATTCTATTTGCAAAGGGAAGAACCAACTAATTTTACTAGTCTTAATTTCCATTCATTTTCATTTCTTAGTTTGGTAATTTACCCTCGACACTTTCCCAGCTATTTTGTAATTAGATTAGTTAAATGTTTATCTACTTTATTTTCTTTTTTCCAAAGAATCATGTCTTGACTTATTCGTTATTTCTCATATTTCTCAATTATTTCATTATTTTCAGCTTTTATATTTAATAATTCTTTCTGTTTCCTTCAAGTTCACACTGCAGTCTTTTTCTATCTTCCAAAGTAAAATGCTTAATTCACTTAGTTTTATTTTACTTTACTTATTTTATTCAAATTTATGATTATGTTTGAGCAGTTGTGTGTTTGAAGAAGTAATTTTACATTTTCTTCTCCCAGACCACAGACATTGGCATCTAGGCAGCTGTATAGGTCAGAATCTTTCTCCTCCACTGGCTGATTGCAAACACATCTGTGTGACTCCTCATTCACTGTCTTGTGCCTCATTTGGGCCAATCTACAGCTGAGAAGCTCCTGACTCCAGCTGTTCTCACTTCTCTATTCCCATTATCCCAAACATGGTATTGTCAGTTTTGTTCTAGAGTGTATGCCACACACTACAAAGAAATTTGCTTTAAGAAATTTGTTTCAAACCTTCAGCAATGGGCATTGTATTCAGCCATCTTTCTTAACTTTTTTTTTTCACTTTATTACATTTGCAATTTAGGGTTATAGATGAGCCTTGGCATTGTTTAGTAATTGCAACATGAGCCAAATGGCAACATCATAACGAATGTCAGAATTTATTTCAGGGTATACCAAGATGTCAGCATTAATATGGCTTATTTTGTAAAAATCTGTTCAGAGTTCACAAAAAAGTAAAACCAAACAGTTAACACATTTCTAATAAATAAAGATATAAACATATTATAAAGCATCAAGTAAAACCGTAAGTTGATAACAATATGGGCTTTGTCTTATAGAGTAGGAGAGAGAGGACTATTGGGTCCAGGGTATGCAGATCACCAAGATGGTGATTCCATGCACTGGTCTTGGTAATCCCGTGTACTCTGTTCCCAATTGATCTGCTTCTCCTGCTCCACCAGGGCGTCCTGAGCTCCATCCTCTGATCAGCTTGGACTCCATTCAAGTAGCCAGTGACAATGAACTGGGTCTCCCTTCAGACTCTCCAGGGTTAATTTGTGGAAAAATACAGCAGTGACTGAAACCCCGGGACTGGCCACCCCATCCTAGGCCAGGGCCTTCCTATCTTGACCCCTATTCTCCATAATGCCATGCTCCAAACTTGTTTTGGGCTTTTCCACCTAGATTGGCTCAGTATCCTTCAACACCACGGACCTGAAAACTTTGGTAGGACTGTGAATGTAGGACAGGAATAAGCAAGGTGTGGGAGAGTTAAGGCAGAGGGTAGTAAGAAGACTGAGGAAGATAAAGAGCCAGGAAACAGAGAGAATGGTGAGGTGATGCTGTAAAGCTAATTACAAATACCTTTCTCTGTAATCTTTCCTTTCAAATAATCCTATCTTGCATTTGATAATTCGGGGGATATCTTTTTGAACATTTGTAAGAAAAATTAACTGTGTGCTAGTAGTCAGAAATAGTGTCACCATCCATAATCTCTCCCTTATTATAAGGGTTGGAAGTCTAAAAATTCTACCACATTTCCCAGAGTGCTTATCAGCATAGTTCCAGGCTAGATTTTGCCACTGAGAAGCAATCGAACAAGATTTGGAAAGAAAAAGAGAAGAGGAAGCCCTTTTCCCATTTGGAGTAGCAGTGGGTAAATACGTGTGCTTTGGAAGATGCTAATATGAAACATTGCCAGTGACATCCGAGAATCCTTTTGCAATGTAACTCAATTCTGCAAATAACTCAACTCAGGGGTGTAGACAGTTGATAAAAACCATTCTGGTTGTTTCCAGCTATCCCTGTATATCCTGATATCCTAGAACTAGTGTGGCTTTCCTGAGCTTTGTGCCTATGGCCCTCCGATAGTTTTATTAGCTTCTAATTGCCTGTTTTAAATTCCTTCCTGTTTGAAACACTTGGAGAAGTTTCCATTTTCCTGACCAAATAATAATGAATACAAACTACAATACATTTATTGACAAAAGTTCTAGATATTGTTTCAATACAAGCATTTACTTTTGTTTCCCTTTAAATTCTTCATGTATAGGTTAAGATTCTGATGGAATGTTAAATGTTAATTGTAATACCAAATGATCATATTCCATATGTTTAGAAAATATTTAAATGAGAATAAGAATTATTGTAATTTAAACTTTGCTGTAGCACAATACGGCTCCTTTTGCAATTCTAGATCTTTTTGCACAGATCTGTCTAGAATTGAGACCGCCCATTAGTTTGTGATTTTTACACATAATAGAGTCATTGATCCTGAACTTCAGATGTAAATGATTCAGAAATCAGGTTTTAAATTGATGAAATAACAGTATTACACTAAGAAAAATATATATATTAAGAACTTAAAAAACTATGGTTTACTGGAATGCTTAAATACTGGAACTAGTATTGTAATCACTAATTTCAATCAAGATGGAATTTATATTGTTTTTATTTTCCAAGATATTTATTGGCGACTACTAAGGAGATCATAGAGAAATATTTTTTGCTGGTTTGTAATCCATCCCACCAAGTGTGCCCAGGTAACCAGTCATTTTGAATAAGATTAGACCAATCTGGACCTGAATTTTTCTGCAGCTAAATTTGAAGAGCTATCACCCATTTACTATTAAATAGGTAATTACTGAAAGAATAATTTTAAGGTTTTTATCATATCATTTTTAAAAAGTTATATTTAAAACTATTTCTATTCTTAATTCATAATAAATTTGTGGAAGAAAGAAAATTGTGTAAGAGAAAGATAACTTGGAAACAGCATCATAAGAGAATCTTTCATCTACCCAGACTGTTTATAAGCTTTAATAGCAATTCAAAGTGTCATTAAATCTAATCAATGGGTTAAACAATACATTAAATTATTTATGTATGAACAATCTTTGGCTTTCTTGGAAATATGTATAACTTGCAGGTACTTATACCTAAACAATATACAGTACTGCACTTAAATAATACATTACACATGTATTATAAAAACAAAAGGACACGTTTGTTTTCAAGCAACAAATTTTACAACAGCTTAAAGTGATTCTTGAGAAAAAACATGTTTGAATCAAAACTCTTTATCTAATGGAAACATCAGAAATGTTAATTATTCTGTAGGGGAACATGGCTGATGAGCTTGACAGAAAAATAAGATAGGAATGATGTTAGAAAATATAAATTAAATAAGATTTTACACTTTTTTCACATATCTCAAGGACTAAATCATTTACTTCAAATTTAGTTACTTTTTAACGTAGAAATTTTACTAATTCAGACCACACACTATACTTAGTGACTTTTTTCCATTGGACACAACCAACAGGGTCTTCTGGGAAATATTATTATGGCTTCAACCTGTTAATTTGACTGGCGACTGAAGCCAGGTTTTAGGATGTTGGAGACATTAATACTTTATTTATAAATCCATTTTAGAGATAATGAGTAGAGAATGTTCATTCATTAAAGAAATTGTTAAGCACTTTATACAGGGAGCTTTCCCATCTATAGTTTTCCACAAAACAATAGGGATGTTTACCAAGTGGTTCTGATAAGTGAATATTATTTGAGGAACTATATTATATTTCATCAGTTTACAGAAAGAGTGTAAATTGTGGAAGACATAGTTTGCAATAACATGATGTTGATTGTAAAAAAAAAATTATTAATCCCTTCAGTAGGCATTATTCAATGACAGTTTCTTTCTGCATATCAGATATGTGGTATTCTTAACATTTTCAACTTTTTTCCTTTACATATTTGTCTAAATCATTTTGTTTCCTATTGTTGAATTTCTATTGGGAAGCCAAAGAATCTTCATATTTCTCTCCCACCTCATTAAATTTTCATTTGAAGAGTTATTAAAGCAATTCCACTTCTGTCAAAAATCAAGTCTGCATATAAAATTTGTTCAAAAAAGATTTAAAATTATGGAAAGAGAGCTGGTAAGGCAATCCTGGTGAAGAGTATACCCAGGGTTGGAAAACCAAGCTTAACGAACACTGAAATAATGGGAAAAGATTACGTAAAACAAATAGGGTCTTAACTCTACTCCATACACCAACATATTTAAAATCAAAAGGAGAATATGATGTTTTTCTATCAAAACTAAGTTTTTCTAATAAATCAATCCATTTATGATGTGAAAGAAAATAAAATAGTGAGAGATATCATTGAGCATAAAAATATTTCCCCATTTTTTTAATTATACAGGCTATGTATTTAAAATAGAAGTCAACAGAGCTGCCAATGACACAAAGTTGTAAACTTGACTCACCCGCTTTATTTTTATCAAAACTTGTCCTCAGGTTGAATAATGTATTCAGCTCCTGAATATTTTTTACAAGTTGTAATACTATAATAATAAAAATTTGAAAAATTATTCTAAAGGAATCTTAGTTTCTTACTCAAACTCACTTTCATTAAACTAGTAAAACATCCGACTTCTAGGAACCAATTTCTGTAGCTATTAATGCTCCTCTCATAAAACACAACAAATCTTAGTGACTTGATTCTTTCTTATGCATCTTCAGGTTGGCTGAAGATAAGCTGATTTAGGCTGGGCTCAGCTACACTGGTCTGGATTTGGCTCCAAACTGTAGATTGGCTCTACATCTACTCCAAATGTCTCATTTAATTTGGATCAAGAGGTTAACTGCAACATGTTTGTTCTTCTGTTGTGGATGCCAGAAAGTAAAGAGGGCAAGCCATATTGTGCCAGAATATATCAAGTGTTTTCTTGCATCACATCTTGTAAAGTCCTGTTGGTCAAAGCAAGTCACGTGGTTCAGTCCAAAATCATGTGTTGAGAACTGCAAAGTCAGAAAGCAAAGGGCACAGATGTAAAATAGGGTAAAGAATTGGGGCCAGTAATTCAATCTACACTATATAATATGAAAACATAGAGTTGGAAATCCATATAAGTATTAAAACAATACAAAGTTGGGGATATAGTAATCATGCATTTGTTAAGAGTCAGAGAGTAGATTTATAATTCTTAAAATTAATGTAATAAAAAGATACCAATTATCTACAATCTCTTTCTGAAAGCAGAAACAGAAGAAATACTTCCTAACTTATTCTATGAGGCCAGCATTACTCTAACACCAAAATCAGACAAAAATACTTCAAGAAAGAAAAGCTACAGATAAATATCTTTCATGAACATAGATGCAAAAATTCTCAACAAAGTACTAGCATGTTGAATTCAACAATGTATAAAAATAATTGTACGCCATAACCAAATGGAATTGGTCCCAGGAATACAAGGCTCATTCAACATCCAAAAATCAATCAACATAATCCATCACGCTAACAAGCTAAAGAAGAAAAATCAGTGATCATGTCAATAGATGCAGAAAAAGCATTTGATAAAATCCAAAGCCTGGAAATAAAAGGTAGACAGATTGGGAAGGAAGAATTAAACTGAATTTGTTCACAGATAACATGATTGTCTTTATAGAAAATCCCCAAATAATCAACAACAACAAAAGAACTCTGGGAATGATAAACAATTATAGCAAGCTTGCAGGATACAAGTTTAATACACAAATGCTTTCCTATCTACCAGCAATGAAAAATTGGAATTTGACATTAAAAACAAAATGCCATTTGCATTAGCACTAAAAAAAACGAAATGCTTAGGAATAGTTGTAATAAATTATGTACAAGATACAAGGAAAACTATAAAACTCTGATGAAAGATATCAAAGAAGACAAATAAATGAAGAGATATTCCATGTTCATGGATAGGAAGACTCAATAATATTAACATATCAGTTCTTCCTAACTTGATCTATAGATTTAATGCAATCACAATCAAAATCCCAGCAGTTATTTTGGGAATATCAACAAAGTGTTTCCAATGTTTAAGTGGAAAGCCAAAAACACAAAATAGCCAACACAATACTGAAGAAGAACAAAATCAAAGTACTAACACCATTCAATCTCAAGATTTAGCATAAAGCTACAATAATCAAGAGAGTATGGAACTGATGAAAGAATAGACAAATAGATCAATGAATAGTATAAAGTGTCCAGAAATGGTCCCACACAAATATAGTCAACTGCTCATTGACAAGGAAACACAGGCAATTCAGTGGAAAAGAGATAGTATTTTCAAAAACTATTGGTGGAAAATCAGATATCCAAATACATAAATAAGTAAATCTAAACACTGTCATTATGCTTTTTACAAAAATTAACTCAATGTAAGATCTAAATGTAACCTGCAAAACCATAAAAATTCTAGAAAACATAGGAGAAAATCTGCATGACCAAAGATTTGGTGATAATTTCTTAGATACAACACTAAAAGCATGATCCACGGAAAGAAAAACGATTGGTAAATTGGACTTCATTCAAATAAAAAACTACTCTGAGAAAGACACTGTTAAGAGAATAAAAACAGGAGCCACAGATGGAAAAATTTTTGCAAAACGTATATCTTATGAAAGATTTGTATACAAAATGTCTAAAGAACTCAAAATTTAGCAATAAAAAAACAATTAAAAAAGGCAAAAGATCTGAACAGACACTTCACCAAAGAAAATAAACAGATGGGAAATTAGCATAACAAAAGATGCTCAACATCCTATGTCATTAGAGAACTGCAAATTAAAACAATGAGTTACCACTACACATCTATTAGAAGGGCTAAAATCAAAAAACCTGACAATATCAAATAACGGCAAGAATACAGAGCAACAGGAATTCTCATTTGGTGCTGAGGGAAATGCAAAATGGTTCAACCACTTTGGAAGACAGTTTGACAGTTTGGCAGTTTCTTACAAAGCTTACATAGTTTTACTAAAGAATCCTGCAATCACACTCAGAGGTATTTACCCAAATGAGTTGAAAACTATGTCTGTACAAAAACCTGCACATGTATTTTTACAGCAGCTTTATTCATAATTGTCAAAAACTGGAAGCAACCAAGGTGTTCCTCAAAGGATGAATGGATAAACAAACTGTGGTACATTCCAACCATGGAATATTATTCAGCTATATAAAGCAATGAGTTTGATGCCACAAAAGTATGGAAGAACCTTATGCTTATTGCTAAGAGAAGGCTTATACCTATTTCTAAGACCCTTATTCCTACTGCTAAGAAAGCCAGTCTGAAAAGGCTACATAATGTATGATGCAACTACATGACATTTTGGAAAGGTAAAACTACAGAGACAGTAAAAAGATCGCTGGTTCCAGAAGCTTGAGGAGAGAGGAAGAGAGTTGAATACATGGAATATGGGATTTTGAGGGCAGTGAAACTATTCTGTATGATGCTGTAATGGTGGATAGGTGACACTAAGCATTTGTCAGAATTCATAGAACTGTACAGCACAAAAAGTGAACCCTAACATAAATTATAGACTTTAGTTAATAATAATGTGTCAGTATCAGTTGATTAATTGTGACAAATGTACCACATTAATGCAAAATGCTAATAATAGAGGAAACTGAGCAGAGGAGAAATGGAGTATATGGGAACTGTGTTTGATCTGATCAATTTTCTGTAAACCTAAAATTGCTCTAAAAAATTCTTTTAATTAAAAACATTAATGTGGTATAAACATGAATAATCAGATACACTGAAAATTTATCGACTAGCATATAGTTCCCAATTTATAAACAGGTCACATTCAAAAAATGTTTTTAATTATTATTCACATGAAACTTTGCATACAATTTTCTTTGTAAACAACGTAACAAATAGTAATTTGAGATTAGTGCAACGAAATATATTTAATCTATATTATGCCAAAATGAAATTTACTAGAAAATATTATTATTATATAGATAATAAAACAAAATATGCTAAAAGCTCAAATATAACCATTTCATTTATCTTAAAATATTTTATTAAAGATACACATAAAATTAGAGACATTTGGACATCAGTTATCAACATGTTCTTTGTGCATTTCCTTCTGATAACAACAGGGATGCTTAGGATCTTGTGTCTCTTGCTACTGCTCTTGCTCTAAACCAAGTTGAGCAACTTCCACTGATCCTTGGGACATAGATCTTTTTTCCCCCTACAAGTTTCTGGGGAGTGCTGGGGGAAGGATGTGGCCAGGTGGGAGGAAATACTGGTTTTCTAGCAATCACAAGCCCATCGTCTCTCCAGGTTCAGTGGATGAGCCTCCTAGTTCTATAGGAACCAGACCATCTAAAGATGGCTCTCAATGCAGGAGGATAATAAGGGTCATTGTGTAACTTCTCCCTAATTCATGAAAAGGTAGGAGAGAGAATTCATATGCATCTCATCATCTCCTGCAGTATAGTATCATTTCTGCAAGAAGGTAATGATGGCAATGGTAGGAACACAGTCAATTAAGATTTCCCCCATCACCTGTTCAAATTTACATTGTTCTCCCATGTGGATGTTCATAAGTCAAATGCACCTTCACCCCCAATTTGCATAAAATTGCAAAAAAGGGAATGATGCCACATTTTAGTAGACATTTTTCCTACATTTATTTGGACACATCTTTTTTCAAACATGTTCAGATCTCAGACCTACAAACTTAATATCTGAATTCAGAATTTCATAAAGCAACACAGTAAAATTTTTCTCCTTATAACATATTTACATATATAAGATACTTTGTCGTATATTATCCTATGGAATTCTCAGGGCAACTTTGCAATGTAGATAGGGTGAATATTATTGCCCTCATTTTATTAAAAAAATAATTGACCCAATAATGTCCTAGAACTCAGGGCCATGTCTTTTCACTCTATGTGCAATGCTCTTTGCTTTCCGTGGCACTGCCTCCTTGCTAAGCACTCTTTTATAAGAAGAGAAGAATGACTAAAGATTATGCTTTTAGATTTTAAAGATTGTGATGACTCATTTATAACAGCTAGTGTTTTGGGTTTCTTCCAAAAGGAATCTGGAGAGTTCATTATCCATGCTTCATCAATTACCATTCTGTATACTTATTTTTAGTTTAAATTTTTTAATTAAATATTACAGTCTAATAACATGATTTAATTTTTGTTTCATGTCTCAAAAGGCAAAAAAATACAAGTAGATAAAATGTTCACTAATTATTCCTATCCTCAGAGGTAATAACAATACAACCTGTGATTAAATGTAGATGTGCTGGTTTTCCATTTCTTTGGAAATAGAAGAAATTTGGAGAGAAGAAATTTTTTAAGTACCAAATTAAGTTAAATCACAAAAGCACACCATCTACTCATATTTGAATAAAATATATTGAAATAGTTACTTGAAACAGGAAAGTATGAATTGCTTATTTAGAGAAGTAATATAAGTTGCACATAAATAAGTTTTATTTTCTTTTATTCATTTTCAAGCAATTATACAAGATTTTGGGTTTTTTCATGGTCACTTTTCATGGAATTAATTCATAAAGACTACTTTAGACATAGGTGGCAGATGTTATGTAGCAGGACAGGACCTCCAGCAGCCTGGGATATGAGGAGGGTGTGAGGTCACAGTGGGGAGCAGAGCTGGGGGTGGGTGGAGCTTCCAGTGTTTGTGGTCCCAGGCTTATCTGTTGCATTTTGTAGATTTATCTGCCCTTTTCTGTTTCCATTGTCATTTCTTCCGCTAGTTCAGAAGTATGTCTCCTTCCCTTTCTCAGTGAGGAAGACTCAACAGGCCATTATTGGCTTTTAAGATGGAGGGGGCCACAAGCCAAGGAATTGTAGGCAGCCTCTAGAAGCTGGAAAGACCAAGGAAAGAGATCCTCCTCTAGAAACTCCAGAAGGAGTTTTAGCTAGCGAGACCCATTTCAGACACTGACCTCCAGAACAGTAAGATAGTAAATTTGTGCTGTTTTAAGCCACTAAAATTTGTTAAACAGCAATAGAAACTAATACTCATGGCTTCCATATATCTCTAAAATAAACTAGGTAGCTGAAAATAGCAGAAATTTATTCTCTCACAGTTCTGGAGGCCAGAAGTGTAAGATCAAAGTTTTGGCACTGCTGCACTCCCTGTGAAGGTTCTAGACGAGAATCCTTCCTTGCTTGGTGGCTACAGGCCTTCCTTAGCTTGGGGCTGCATAACTCCAATCTGTGCCTCTGTTTTCACGTGGCCTTCTTTCCTGTGTGTCTTTCCCCTTCTCTTCTCTTATAAAAACACTTAAAATTGGATTTAGGTTCTATGCTAACCCAGGATAATCTCAGCTTGCGATTTTCACCTTAATTATATCAGCAAAGACCCTTTTTCCTAATAAGGTCACACTGACACATTCTGGGTAGACATATCCTTTGGGGTGCCACCATTCAACACACAACACTAGCTTTATGTTCCTTATTATCTGTGAATTTTGGTTTTATCATCAAAACAAAGAAAGAGAAGTAAAAGGAGCACATTTAGATAAACATTGATTGTTTTTAACTTTTATATACCCTTAGTTTGAAAAAATTATAAAATCACAATAACTTGCACTGATGAGGGTTTGGTAACAGTAACTCTCATAGACCATTGGTGTGACTGTAAATTCATACAGCCATTTGGAAGACAGTTTGTTCTTATCTACTAAGGGTGCAGAAGCACACAGTCTATAAGCCAGCAATTGATATCCTAGGTATACAACCAAGAGAAAATCTTGTACATGAATCAGGAAATAATATGAGATCATTCATCTTGTCCATCATTAGTAAGATGTACAGAAGCAAAAATGAACAAATATAGCTAGATAGGACAAATCAATGAATGTCACAAATGTTACATGGAATTTTAAAAAGCATACATACTCTGTGATTGCATATATATAAAAAAGAAAAATAGGCAAAATTAAACCATCTTTTATCTATACAAGGTAGTAAAACTAAAGAAAAGTCACAAAATTATTATCAAAACATCATACCAGGGGCCAGCCCCGAGGCTGAGTGGTTAAGTTCATGCGCTCCACTGCGTTGGCCCAGGGTTTCACTGGTTCGGATCCTGGGCGTGGACATGGCACCACTCATCAGGCAGCGTCCCACATGCCACAACTAGAAGGACCTGCAACTAAAATATACAACTATGTACTGGGGGGATTTGGGGATAAAACCAGAAAGCAAAAAAAAAGAAGAAGATTGGCAACAGTTGTTAGCTCAGGTTCCAATCTTTAAAAAAAAAAAATCATATGAGTGGATAACTTAAGAAGGCAAGAGGAGTTCATGATTGCAGAGAAGCACCCGCAAGTTTCTAGAATGCTTGGCAACGTCTTATTGTTGACTTGGGTGGTGGTAACAGGGGTGTTTCCTTTATAATTATTCTTCAAAATGAATATATATGTTTTCTACACTCTTTTTTATGTATGCTGTATCTCGCAATAAAATTAATGATAAAAGAATGAATGAAAGAAAAAGCAGAGGAGATAGTAGTCCATGCTTTGACAGCTCATGAATGTGGTGAGGAGAGAAAAGGGCAGCAACTAGGGAAGGCATGGAGGTGAGAGAAGTTTCATTTTCCTAAGTTTGGAGAATCTGGACTGTTTCTAGCTTGCAAAAAAGAAAGGGAAAAAGAGGGAAAAATGATGTTTTTTATTTCAGTTGAATTCGGTTTAAGAGTCCTATTCGTCCATCTACAATCTTCTAAGAATCAAAACGCCAAAAGATAGAGTGGAGCTGACGATGCTGCCAATGAATCTATTACTGGAGTCAGGTTGTTGTAGCCTTGGACAAAAGGTCATAGAAGGCAACCACCACCACATAGGGTTTCCTCCTCTTTCACCTTACCCAGAAATCCTGCCAGTTCTTTGATACTGAACCCCCATCTACAATATGCTGAAATAATGTGGAGATAAAGTGAAGAATAAGGACTGAACATATCATGGGTAGGGATTTGGGAGAGTTGGGGAGACAGGGCACCTCTGACTTTTGCTGTGAACGAAAGGTGGAAATAGGAAGAGGGAAGAAAATCCCAACTAGAGCAATAGGGAAAAAGGGATAAATATCAAATAAAATTTAGAATAGGCTCCTGCACTTTCTGTCCTTGTAAAATTGAAATATACTGCAGTCATTAGGCCGCCAGTAAGCTATAATGAGTTTAGGAAATTTTAATGCAATACATTAGTTCAATTGAAAACAGAAGTGTCAATTTGACTTAATTGATGAATATTGAAGAGAGAATCATCTGCAAAGGAAAAGTAGTGGAAATTTGGTTTTTAAGTTGATGGTTAAATTCAAGCTCTGTCAACTTGGGCCAGTGAACTTAATTCTCTTCTGCAGAATTAAATATCACAATTTCTGAGGTTTATAATAATAATTATTATTATACATCACTATATTTCTGGTTCTCCTCCTGCACTATTTATTTATTTCCTACAGCAACCTTGTGAGCTCCAAATTCAGTGTGAAGAAACCTAGGCCCAAAACATTACATATATTGCATCAGTTTAGACAATTTGTAAATGCAGCTTCCAGAATTCAAGCACAAGTTATCTGAAGCCACAATCTTTTGTTATAACCAGTGTTCAAAGAAGGTCACATTGATAAAACTATTGATTTGACACTTTATTTGCATACCAGTAAAAACACTATCACCAAGACATTGATCTTCCTGCTTAAAACATCTTTTCTGACAACAGGATAAAGACCTGACTACCGGATAACTCACATCAGTAATTCCATATAATTTTCTAGTCTCCAAATCCTTGATATATTTTCCATTTTTTGTTCTTTTCTTACCCAGGTCAATATTTGTAGGAACATTAAGGTTTAAATTATTAAATTATTGGAGGAGGGAGAAGAGTCTCTGTTCATCTTATTTGTTACAACTTATTAAGACACAGAACCACCAATTCAAATTGTCAAGTAGAAAAATGCTGGGCATGTTAACAGGGCCGTTAAAACTGCTTGCAGGATTTTTGATTATTTGATTCAATATTTTGTTCAGTAAAATGAAAGTCAGTCAATGGCATCACATCCCTTAACATTGGTAGAAGCTGCCAGTGGTACTTAGGCGGACACAGACTACTCATTCAACAAGGTCATTACCAATTCTCTTTATGAAGGATGCCTTAATGAAACATGAGGTTAGTCATCTACAGGTGCAGAATCCCACAACTGTGAGAAATAACTTTGTGAGCTCATTTACCTTTTTCTAATTTTCTAACAAGTGTTGCTATCTAATATAAAGTTTTGAAGATTTCACCATTTCTCAGTTCTTTGGATTTTAAGAAAAAGTAGAGTTACAAATTAGATGTACTTTCATTACTTATTTGTTTAGGGTTCACCACATAGAGACTTTTCTAAAGACTCTGGAGTCTAAAGATTCTAAAAAAAAATACTCTTTTTCTAAAAAAGAGTACAAAAATTGCACAGGACATATTCATTGGGTTTACAATTATTGAACGTGAACTGACTTTAGCTCGTTTTGACTGAAGCAAATATCTGCTGGTTTCGGGGATTGAGAATTTGTTCTTTTTTCCCTGCTGCTTTACATTCCCATCAAGGGTGCACTATCACTCTCCCCGAGATTGTTCTATTATTTTTATTCAGTCATGTTAAACAGACAAATTATACAATTTACCTTCCCAAGGACTTCCATGGCTCACCTCACAAAGGCTGATATTGCTTCAAGTCTTGCTGGAACATCCTCTCCTTCTTCTCTGTATGTTTTTTCTTTCCTACATGAAATTTACTGGGATGGTAAAACAGATCCCTGAGCTCTCGTTTCTTTGTACTTAATTTGTTTTGTTCAACATCACACATTTCTCATAATTAATAAAACTTATCCTTTAGAAATTTTGTTCTCTTGTCGTTTTAGCGTATTTCCATAAACCACAAGCAGTTATATTACAGGGCATAACAAATAAAAGAATATTAGCTTCCTAAAAGGAAAAGAAAAACCCCCCAAATTCCTTTTCTTCCATAATCTCAGGAAAATTTCATTGTATTTAAACTCATCCAGAGAAATAAACTCTCAAATTCTGTTCACCTTAATGAGCCAAGATAATGCAAAAGACAGTAAGCTACTTGAGGGCTTGCTTCCTAAGATTTTTTTTACTGGAATAATACAGGATTCTTGCAAACTTCCTGTGATAGAGCATAGCATTTCTGCTTCATTTCCTTATAGATGATAAAAATGATCTTCAGACTCCCCATGACTGATGACTTTCTTTATATTCTCTGTTCTGAATTATACCTTAAGATGATTTCCCCCCATACAGCACTTGTCCTTCAATGCTCTGTGAAATCAAGTTTCTTTGATCAAACATGTTTGAGAAATGTGGTACACATTTAAAAATTCATAGTGCACCTTAGTATTCTAAGAATTCTGAGTATTTGATTCACATGTTCAGAGCAATATCACCACTTGCTTTTTTAGACAAGAATCCTCAAATTCAAAAATGTCCCAAACTAACTTGTGCTGTCAAACTGTATCCCAGGAAATGGCACCACCATCCACCCAATGAGCCAAGGCCAACACCTGGACGTTAGCCTTGAGATATCCTGAAATCTCAATGCGGTAGGCAGAAATCTACAAGGCCGCTCATGACCCAGGTCCTTTTATAATCCCCTCTCTGAGGCTGTGGAAAGGCCCAGTGGCTATGATGAAATATCAGTCTTGTGATTACGTTGTGGTACATGGCACAGCTGACTTTAAGCAAGGGAGACTATCCTCCCAGGGCCAGATCTAATCAGGTGAGTACTTTAAAAGGATAGGCTCTTCCTGTCCAATGGGATGTGAAGTGGAGGGGTATTCCACAGGAGGGAGACTCTGCACTGTAGGCTTCCAAGATAAAGGGGGTCACATGACAAGGAATGCAAGCACCCTCTAGTTGCTGAGAACAGACCCTGGCTGACTGCCAGCCAAAAAATGAGGCCTCAATTTTACAACCACAAGAACAGATGTTCTGCCAACAACATGAATGACTTTTGAAGTGCATTTTCCCCAGAGACTCCAGATGAGAATTCATCAGAAATCCCTCATTTCAGTCTCCTGATACCTAAACAGAATTTCCAGCCACACTACTGCACTTCCGACCTACAGATCTGTGAATAAACAAAGGGGTGTTGTTTTAAAGTTGCTAAATCTGTGGTAATTTGTTATGCAGCAATAGAAAAGGATGGTACTCACATCCTAGCATCAATTCCTGTTGCTTCTATTTAGTGTTTGTTAAATATGGCCTGCGTCTTTCCAACTCTTCAACCATCATCCTAGTCCAAGTCACTGTCTTCTCTCACTTCGACTACTAATCGCTCTGCAAACATATTCTCTCAACTATCTGTTCTTTAGACAGAGACTATTCTTTGAAAAACACAATTCTATTATTATCACCCTCCTCTGCCTTAAAACCTACAATGACTTCTCGTTTCTCTAAAAATGCAATTTCAAAAAAAAATCCTTAATCCAAACTCTGCCCACCTACGTACGCACCCTAACCCCATGTCCCTTTTTACTCCTACATGCCATCCACGTTGGTAATTTTTCTGTCCTAGAACCACGTCCCTTTCCATCTCCTCTTTCCTTTCGGGGGGCACTCTGCTGTCTCCTTCAGTGCCCATTTCCCCAAGCTAATGCTTATTAATCACATAGGAAACAATATAAAATTAGGTCCCCTGGGAAACTTTCTTTACCCCACAGGTCATTCTAGTCCCTCTTTTAGTGATGTTACAGCACACATAGCATACTCCTCCCCATAGCATTTAATAGAATCGTTTACACAGGATTTTTTCAGTAATATCCATAAGCATTCTTCAGTATTCCTGCTACAGTACGCTCTGTTTTAGTTGACCTCTGTGTGAAATTGTAACTTGAGAATCTCCAGAGAATTTCAACTGCCTCTTTTCTTCAATCTCTCTTTCATATATTGCCAGAACAATCTTATTAATATGCAAATACTGAAGCTTTTCTCTCATTCTATAAGCTGCTTACATCTCCCTGAGGCACAGAACTTTAACGAAGGGAATATGGTGAGGCAACAGTATAAAATAAGAATGTTCTGGGCTAATCGAACCTATGAGCAAATGATAGCAAAGTTTATAATTTTATCTCATGTAAGATTTATTGTCTTTTGCGGGAACTAAATACATCCATGTTTATTGTGAATGCCAATTTATTTATATTAATTCTAGCCATCCTATTTTATGTGTGAATATTCTACAGAATGTATTTGCGTGGTTTCGTCCCCTCTAGTCAGTTGGAAGTATTTCAGCTTTTCTACTTTAATAGCCTGGAAACAGTCTATTTCAATTTTTAATGGTGACTATGCTAAATTTTTCACACACATTTAATTTTATGTTTTCTATCAAAATCTACCATTAATCAGTCTCTGACATCCCATTAAATAAAACAAGAGTCTTCTTGGGCCTTTAAATCCCCCACTCCACTCACACCTACACACACTCACTCATACACATCTCTCTCATGTTGAAACTTCCAAGATTTAGTTGTTAATTATTATCTTTTTTGCTTTAATATTATGCATCAATAGTAACTTAGACTTGACTACAGATTTTACAGCTTATTTTGTTGTTGTTGCTCACCGCTCGTCCACGAGTACCATGTCATCCTCAGTCTGTAATTTATTTTTCATTTATTCATGTGCACATTTGCGTAACTATACCAAGAAAGACCTGAGAGTGGGTAAATCTTGGAAATACATCTATTTTCCCACATTCCCTGAATGCTAATGTTTTCCTGCGTATAAGAAACTAGGTCCAACATAGCTTCTCCCTTAGCACTCTGATGGTACTGTTCATTGTCTTCTAACAACCCGTCTTACTTAGGAGACATCTGATGCCAGCCTGATTTTTCATTTTTTGCAGGTACCCTTATTTTCCTTTCTGAAAAATATAGGATTTGCTCTTTTTTGTTTGGGGTAGCCTTTTATTTGACTCACTCGCTCAGGACACTGCTCAACTCCCCTTTGTCCAGCACTAATGCTTCTTATGCCTCCTTCAGTTCTGGGAAATTTACCTGTTTCCTCTCTACCGTTTTTCTGCTTCTTCCTTCTTAAACTCCTAATAAATGCTGAAACTTTTAGAGACTTCCTCCACTTCTCTTAACTGCTGTGTCATACTGCCAACTCTGTTTCTTTTCACCTTGTTCTGGGAGATGTCTGCAGTTCAGATTTTTAGTTAAGAATTTACTCAGCAGCTGCACTATTCTTTTTAGCCCTTCTTTCGAACTCTAATTTCAATAATCGCTTTTTATTTCTAAGATCTCTAATTGATTCTCTATTCTCATTTTGTAGATGTGTGACTTAGTTTAATATCTTCTGTGCATACTATTAAATGAATTTTCTCTTGGAAATTAGTCCCTGGTGTCCCGTTCACTGCTTTCTTCAAATATCTGATGATATTGCTTTGTTCAATATCATTTTGAGAATATGTGTTCCCTTTTTTGTGAATACTGGTTTTGTTTAGAGGAACATGCTCCTCGTGATAATGTGGTTGACAAGTTAGATATTCTGTTAGAAAACTGAGACAATAGCATAACTTCTGGTTTGAGGATTTCTCTTCCCTCCAAGACACTAACTGTCTGGTGTGCTCCAACCCAAATCCTCACACTCTCTGCTTCAGATTGAGTAAATACTTCAACATAAGGATTGGGGGCTGGCTACAGAAAGGGATCTAATGTGGGCTCTCCGTATGAATATATATAGTTCAATATCCTTGTCCTAGGACCATCCTCTTTCTTCTAGTACTGCTGTCCTTGAGACATGCCTGAACTGCTGCTAAAGCATCCTCCCAAGTAGACATCAGTTTATGAACTTAGAGCTATGATATCCTTCATCAATCCATATCTAACTTTCTCCAAATGGTTTTAACACTGTGGTCCAGAGACTTTCTTCCAACGTCATTAGGGATTTATTCTTCATAAAATCCATATCTTTTCTTTTTAAATCAAGGGATTTCTGGTAGGTAGGAAGGTTCACATTCTCAGTCAGTTTTGTGCTGTTAATAATTAGCTATTCTTTAAAATGGGGGAAGTTGAGGTACATAGTAAAGTTTTTCTTCAAGGTCAAATAGTAAGACAGTTGCCTAGGCCAACTAGAGTATGAACCTCTGGCTGCTTGTCCACTTTTCAGTCCACTGCCATACAGCTGCTTTGGTATGTATCTCTCACTCTGCTCCTTTCCTGAAGGATCAGTAGCAATGTCTTTGGTTAAACGTCAAGTGAGTAGATGTAGAAATAACACAATTTTATGCTTTATAAGAACTTCCTTTATATGGAAAGTCATTGATAGAAAAATAGTCACTGTCAAATGTTCCTAAAGTCCTAGGGCATTTTGACAAAACCTCCACGTTACATCAGAAAGTTACTAAGACTCCAAAGAGAATCAGTTCTTGTCAGTAGACATCTTTAGCAGTATTCTTTTAACTGATAAGTTTAATAGAAGAGTAGAAACTTACTATGTTATTAGCCGAACATTTTAATTATAATCTGCAAGATGTTTTACAAAGAGCTTAACATGATAATCATTCTTTTCTACAAAGTGACAGTCTTCAGCCTCAGAATTCTTTAGCAAGAATAGCCATAATTAAATAATGTCAAACATAACATTACCCTAAATCACATATTCTTCTCCATTTCAACTTTATCATTATGACTTTCTCTTCAGAAATGGAATGAACAGAATTAAATCACTAATGGCAAGAGTAAACCATAAAAGAATCTACGCACAGGAAATAGAATTTTGTTAAACTGCCAAGTACACATGAATCCTGAGAAGTTATTAAAGAAGTGATTATAAAATATCCATTTAAAGTATTATAACACATTAGAAATTTATTAAAAAAAATCTTTATTACTGCTGAATACAACAATTTAACATGTTTTCTTCTGATACATTTTCTTTAGAAACTTAGTACACAGACTTTATTTTAATGTGGAACACACATTAAATGCAACATATTCCATACATGCTAAATATAATGAGAATAGTAATTTATTTTAGAAAATAATTTTTAGAAATAAAGATAGCAACAGTAGCTAGCATTTACTGATTTTTTACTAAGTGCCAGACACTGGGATAGTAGTTCTTATGTATTATTTCAATTAATCACCACCAGGGGAAGGCCCTATTTATTTTCCATATTTTTAGAGATAGAAACCTCAATTTCAGAGGTTAGGTAACTTTCTCCAAGTCAAAAAGTTTGGAGGTAGGAGAACTGAGTTTTGAATAGCTACTGGCTTATGAAGAATGGCTTCCAGTTTTTTCACTGATTGCTAAACTGACTGCTATAATTCTTTTTCTTCACAAAGGAGGCAACTAAATAATAATAATAATATTATAATAATAATAATCCTGGCACTCACGTAGTAAATTAAGGCATAGCACCACCTGTTGGGCACCTGAAGAATAAAAATAGGTTTCTCAATGCTGATCGCATAGTTATGAAATTTGACCAGGTATGGTTTGTCCAGCCTTAATTTTACAGTCTTAATTCATTCAAGACTTGAATGCAACTACAAAACTGACATATTTCTATGTAAACTTTTTCTAATGTATTGTCAAGTTTTCAAAGCCTGTGATGTTTACTTTTATGCATCATCTTGACTGGGCCACGGGGTGCTCAGAAATTTGGTCAAACATTATTCTGAGTGTGTCTGGGAGGATGTTTCCGGATGGAATGAACATTTGGCCCAGTAGACTGAGTAAAGCCGATTGCCCTCCCCAATGTGGGAGGTCCTCATCCACGCAGCTGAAGGCCTGAATAGAACAAAAAGTCTGACTCTCCCCTGAATAAGAGGAAAGTCTTCCAACTTGACTGCTTGGAGCTGGGACACCGATTTCTTCCCGACTTTGAACTCAGACTGAAACATCAGCTCCTGGGTCTCAAGCCTGCTGGCTTTTGGACTGGAAATTATACCATTGCAATCCTGGGTCTGCAGCTTGCTGACTGCAGATCTTAGGACCTCTCGGCTTCTATAACTGCCTGAGCCATTTCATTGTGTGTGTGTGTGTGTATCTCCTATGGGTTCTGTCCCTCTGGAGAACCCTGACTAATAGAAAGCCCCTTCTTTTCATTTATAACTCCACATTTCTTCAAACCAGGAATATGTTTTAATGAAGATTAGAAGACAAGGTTTTCAAATCCCTTGTTAAAAAAATAGGCATGATTAATCCTCCTTAAGAGACCAAGTTAGACAACGAGAGTAGGTACATCCTTTGGAATTGCTATGATAGAATACAAACAGAGCAAAGGCCCAGGAACAAGAGCCACAGGTTGTCTTCACTGACCTGCTGTATAACCAAGACACAGGTCCCTTCAAGCATGACCTCATTTTCAAAATAAATTACTTCAGCGTGATGACCTCTGAGACCACCTAATTTCTAAAGGTCTATACAATATGGATCATGTGTTTTAACTACCTTGGTGCTTGAACTCCTTCTCATTTCATAATGCTCTCCCACCCCCGACTCCTTTCAGGAGCCTACAGTAGAATTGTAAACCTTTGCTACTTACGGTGTTGTCTGTGGACTCACAGCATCAGCACCACATGGGAACTGATGAAATAACTTTCTAGGCCCAATATGAAGCTGCTCCTGCCCAGGGTGCCACGTCAGCAAACCAAGTTAGATAACTTTCATGCCCTGTGAACGCTCGGCTTGACCAGCAATGCAGTATATCCAGTCAGCCAAACCACAAAGCCAAGCCAACTCTGGGCTCTATACTTATTTCCTTGTTCCTTCTCACTCCAAACAAGGTTGACTCTGTGGCCCCAGCCAGCAGCTATTTTCTGTTTGTCTCTTCCTTGTTCTTCATTCTCTAGCCTACAAAAGCTTTCTGCCTTCCACCTCCTTTTACAGGTCTCCCAAAGGAGACAGTGTGCTTCATGAAGTGTTAAAGTTTGTTTGCATCACCTAAATTGTCTTCTTTAATCATTTTTTTAACCGAACTTATTAGACCTGCAGAATCCTAGGCCCCACTCCAGACCTACTCATCAAAATCTGGATTATCGCAAGGTCTGTAAGTGATTTGCATAGACATCAATATTTGGAAAGAATTGTTCTAGCCCTACCAAAGCTACTAGGCTTCAGTGGAGGGAGTAAAGAGGTTTCCTAGCGTTAATGAAAGCTTGTATTTTTACATTTTGGGAAGAACTTTTAGATTATGAACTCCAAAGACGACTCAGGTTTTGTTTCCCAGCTTTGCCACTTTTAGCTGTGGAACATTGGTGGCTGTCACTTTCTGAGATTTAGTTTCCTCATCTCTTAAGTAGGAATGATAATAGCACCTAGTTTATAGAATTGATTTACTTTAAACTGGTTAATATCCGTAAAGGTTAGAAGAGTGTCTAATGCATGTGAGTCTTAGGAGTTAGCTATTATTTCACACATTCTTCATCCCACATGACTTCGCACTGTTAGTATCAAACTTCAGTCATGCAAGCCTCTTCTTGGAAGAGAATATTGCTAATTAATTAATATTTCAATAATTTTCACTATCTCTTTTTTTGGACTTTTGCTTCTCTGCCTTGGTTTTCTTCTTTCTTTTTTTGTCCTTTTCTTCCTCTCTTATTTCCTTTCTTCCTCTTTGTTTTGTAAAATTGAGTGTCTGTTTGTCCCTCCTCCCCTTCTCCCCACAAACATCATTTATGGTATGAACCTCAGGGATACTTTACAAGAGGTTTGGAAATATTTGACTCTGATTTGTAATCCCGTTGTAAGCCAAGGCTAGAAGCATGAGTGCTGCGGCATCCCAAAAGGAAAAACAAAACACCTCTGGGTTAAAATTATTATTCCTTTTAGGATGGACCCTCTCCATTGAAGAGCCTTTGGGAAGATCACAGAGCAAAACCAATGATGACCTGGCTTCGGAGCTGGAAATCCGTCATGCATGTCTGTCTTGACAAATCCTTGCTAGCCATGTGACCAAGAACAAGTTTTCTAATCTCTTTGAACATTAGTTTACTCATCTGTAAACTCTTACAGAGTTGTTTTAAGCGTTCCAAGAGACAATAAACGTAAAGTGCTTAGCACAGTTCCTGAAACATAGTAAATTCTTTGAGATGTTAGCTCTCATCATCACCATCTTTATTAGAAACAGCACCAATCAATGATGCAACCAGAGGTAAATTACTCTCAGAAGTGCCAAGCTCAAAGAAACAACACTAACTCATCTTAAAACTACTTAGATTTCTTCTGTCTTTTCCTCCTAAATTCTAGTCCTCTCCTGAATGTCTCACTCAGAACTCTCCATCTTGCACATGCAAGAGTTTTTCACCTCATTTTCTTTCTTCTTTTATTCCCCTCTCTGGCTATGTGAAACATTCTTCCCTCATTGCAATTCTTTCTTTTCCTTTAATTTGCTCTCCTTGTTTTGTATTTCTGGAAAACTTGAGTTAACCTTTTCACATATTTTTCTAGGAAAAAAAAAACCTAACATGATTTTACATGGGTATCTGGATTATTCAGTAATTTTTTATGTTCCCCTCTGTACATGATATCTCTGCAAACTGGCATTTTTTGGTATTTTAATAATCTTTCAAATATTCATCAGGTAATTCCTCTCCAGTCAAATTAGCCATTCTTCACACTAATGGCTGAGAAGTTTCCACTGGCTCTTGAATTAAGTAAGAATCATTTTTCTGTCTTAATGCTTTTGTGATTTAAATTTTGTTTTACTCTTTCTGTGTGATAACATAATGTAAGACAGGTTAAAAAATAAGTTTTTGAGCACATTCCATAGTCTCTCCAATAGGTAATTTTAATCTGTCTTCATATATTTTCTATGCATTTGGGTTTTTTTAAAGTGCTTATATTTTACTATAATTACCCTCACTTGAGTTCAAGAAAATCTGGTCTTATTCTTATGTAGCTCTAATTCCATTTTTTCACTACCTACGATGAACTCTTGATCTAGAGTTTAAATAAATAATGGATAGAAGCAGCCACTTAAATACACAATTATCTCCTTTAAACACTTATGCTCGTATTTTAATAACTATGGTGATAGTAAAACAATGTTATTTCGTGTTACTATAAAAATAAATTAAAATATATGAGTTAAACTTCTACATAAAATGTCATCTCCAATTTCATTCATCCTTTATGAGAAAAAAAGAGTCTGTCATCTTCCCCACTTATTTTTTGTTGCTAATAATTTCCTTGGAAATCCCAAAATTAAACCCAAATGGCTTCCTGGGCAGGAAAATGTAAGCTAAGTAGGATTGACACGTGCCGGCAAAGCAAAGGAAGAGTTAGCCTTGGGTTTTGCAAATGCTGTGTAGACGTTCTTCCTTAAACAATGCAACGTTTCTATGTATTTTTAGGGCAAATAGAAAAGAATGCAAATGGGGAGAGATTTTACTTTGTTACTTTGTCGATTTTGCTCTCTTGCGTGACCCCTCCTGGCATTTCTCAGATGTAGCTAAAATCAAGAGTGGTCGATTGACTGAATGAGCCAGTGCCTTATTTATAAAAAGCCATAATTTAATGTTTAATATCATATTTTGTGTGGTAATTTATTTAAAGTATTATTAATAACAGCATTTAAAATAAAATTAGAAATTTCTCTATTTAAAAAATTGTCCAGAATGTGTAGCAACAATAATTACCCCTTAACTACTCTATTTTCATTGTTGCTATTTCCGTAGGACATGCCACTTTTCAGGTAACCCTGTTTCATAATCATACAGAAACGAGCTGCCAAAAGTCTTGGTTATTTTTCTTTCTCCTATCTTTCTGAAGCAAAATGTCATGGTAAGTATAGAGGCCCCAACTTAGCAACACTTCCCGTAAATAAAGGAAATGGTGTCTCATCCCAAGTGTTTCAGAGCTCCTGTGAAGGCAGTGGAAAATCTGCAGAGGAAATCTTTTGAAACATAATCACCAGCAGCTTTGGGTGGAGCCCTGAAATAAGGCCATACTTTTCTATATTGATTTCTCAGTGGAGGAACTTGAGACCAAATGTCAACTGGAGTATTGTAAAATGCTGCCCAGAGAAACACATCCAGGTCTTGCATGTTATAATTATTTGAAAAAATATGTATCTTTGTCCCATGTCTCATGTCCCCATGCCCTGATTATACAATGTGGCAACAAGAGATAATACTTACATTAAAAGTAAAGCCTATCTTAGCATTGTTACAAATATTATTCTTGAGCAAAATATTAAAGTGACTCATTTCTCTGCCTATAGCCAAGACTTCCAAAGAAGAAAGCAAAAACAACCACATTTATTTATTGCATTGTTAATAATGTGATTGAATGAATAAATATCATCTTGACAAAGATCTGAGATAAAACAGGCCTTTAAAATTAAATTTAAAATAATGTGATTTCCCCCCAAGTTTTAAATTGTATAACTTTCTATCCGCTTTACACAATATTTCAGCTGTTTGATAGTAGTGAATATACCATATATAGTGCCTCTATTTTTTTTTTTTTTTTGAGGAAGATTAGCCCTGAGCTAACACCTGCTACCAATCCTCCTCTTTTTGCTGAGGAAGACTGGCCCCGAGCTTACATCCATGCCCATCTTCCTCTACTTTATATGTGGGATGCCTACGACAGCATGGCTTGCCAAGCGATGCCATGTCCACACCCGGGATCCGAACCAGCGAACCCCAGGCCGCCAAAGCGGAGCGTGCACACTTAACCGCTGTGCTGCCAGGCCAGCCCCTCTATTTTTAAATATACCATTTAAGTTGTACCTAAGGATTTCTTTAAAGTTGCATTCACAAATGAGATTTATATAACTCTGGATCATTTTTTAGAGAAAAACTGAATGTCTGATTCTGTTTATGACAGTTGCCAAGGGAATACTGAGTATAAATTTGGACTATCAGAAACTTAAAGTTCATTGGGCAATTAGCTAAAAGAAAAAAATTTCTTACATCAAATTGGAAAAACTCAATTGTCAGCCTTCAAGCAATTATGTTTTTTTCTTTTATCTAAAAATAGTAAAATATGTTTCTTCTTAGTCTTACTGCAAACTGTAACCTAACCAGATAGAAACAAACCGTGTTAATGCAGCTTTCCCCAAGACACAGGGCTAGTACTTTGATACCAAAATCTTAAATGTAATAGCTTGAGTCTACACAGGCTACATATTGATTGTAACAACACCGGAAGAGGTTCTTTTACTCAGAGTATTTAAAAACAACAAATGTATTTGTTGAGCTCAAGGTCTACTTTATGGAAAAAGAATTGTCCACAAATTTCTATAGTTTAAAACCTACCATAATGTTCTAAAATATATGACGATGACTTGTAATTTAATGATTGATTCTCTCTGCACCTGACTCAGCAGCAGCATTTGGCACAATGACGATTCCTTCCTCCTTAGACGATGTTCTTTACTTGGATTCTGAGGCACCACGCTCCGTTGCTTTTCCTCCTAGATTGCTGGTTGTTCCTTCTCAATCCCTTTATTGTTTTTTCTTCGTCTCTCTAATCTCTAAGCAGTGAAGGGCTTCAGTCCTTAACCCCTCTACGCTCACTCCTTAGGTGATCTTTTTGGGTCATTTGGATTTAAACACCATCTATACTCTGGCAATTCTCATATGTATGTATCTGGTCCAGATCATGCCTCTGAACTTGACTCCTATATTCAAATACCTACTTGACATCTTCACTTGAATATTTAATGGATATAACAAACTCAATCAGTCCAAAATTGAAACCCTGAGCTGTCCTTACAAATTTCTCTCTCTACCATCTTTTCCATTTATAATATGGCACTTCCATCTTCCAATTATTTAAGTGAAAAACCTTGGGTTTATCCTTGACTTCTCCCTTTCCCTTATATTTACATCTAATTCATGAGCAAATCCCGTCTGCTTTACCTTCAAAATATATCTGGAATCCAACTGCTTTTAACCACATCTCTGACCTGGACTAAATAGTTTTGTAATTGTCTCCATAAGTTTCCTTTGCTGTTACAGCTAACCCAATGAAAACATGTCACATCATGCCAATTCCTGCTCAATATCCTCCAGTGGTTTCTAAACATTTTAATCTACCTGAATTGTCCTAAATTTTATTTCCCAGGTTTCATTGTCATGGGGTCACATCTTCCAAGTCTTCATGCTTCAAAGGTGCTCTTGGTATCCGGTAGTTTCTTTCACAAAATGGATCATTTTACTTTACCTAAGACCAGCGTCTGGTACTTAGGCCTTCTTTTATAAAGCAAGTTCCTTCTGCTATTATGCATGAATGTTTCTTATAATACAGTGATAGGATTTGGGGTAGGATAGGTTTTTGAATCCTTGCATGGCCAATGTAAATTCCCACATTGTGGATTGTGAAAGCCCACTAGCTGTGATGTTAAGAGTGGAAAGGTAGGGGCAAGAGAAGACAAATGAAAGGCCTATAATAAATGTATACTGAGATGACTGAATATTTGATAGTCCAGAGGCTTCATGTATAAGAGACTTTTGTATCTAGTAAGAAATAGTTATGTTGGTTAGACAAGATAGAGAGGGATGCCATCTCTGTGCTTTTGAAGGCATGCTTCTCAGTATTGAACCAGAAATCATATTGTTATCAGCTCTTATGAGCACCCAGGTCAGTGGTTATTTGTGAAGCAAAATTGAGGGGAAATGTCAAAATATGATCTAGATTCACTAGCAATTCTCAGTCCAGAGGCTGAAACGTTGCCATACGGCCAGGGCATCATACAGCCTTAAGGACATCATGAAATGTCCGAATTGGCTCAAGAATGTCTAAAAAGCTACCTCCTTGCAGCTCACTGAGGTTGTAGGCACCGGGAGTTCTAAGGGGCGCTATGGTATCTGTGCCAACATTTAAGAGGGGCAAACATGAAGAAATGTCATGTTCACGCTGCATTAAGTTCATGGTGGAAGAAGATGAGATTCATCAGGGGAAAGTGAGGAATTAACAAAAAAATGCTTAATGTAATCTGATGATCAATAAATTCTCTAGCTTCTGACTCTGAGGGCAAGTATATACATATGGTAAGAATCCAGGGCATAATCCAGGTTTACTATGCAGAAAATTCTTTTGGTTTATGATATCAAAAAGCCTTCTACAGTCAGTGTACACCTTTTGGTTTTTAGGTGTCTAAGGTGTTTGTGGATTTGAGTAGCTTCCCCCATGGTTATAAGATAATCCTTGTCATACAAAGTAGAGGGGGAGCTTAGCATGTGAGTATCTCAGGATATATGGAGTTCACTGTTTGTTTGTTTGTTTTTTCCTGAAACCTGGACTGGTGAGACATAAATAGTGTGTACTGAACCACAACAACTACTTGAAATGTGTGCTCCATATTTATTTCCTGGGACCTATTTTGTAAGTCATAGGAGACTTCAAGTTTAGAATGTGCATAATCAACTTCAACCAGTCTGCCCTATTCAGATAACTTCTGAATGTGAGAATAAGTAGATGAATGTTTGAATGGATGGGTGGATTAAGGAATAAATGCATGAATGAATGAAAGACATATCCTTGCAATGATCCCTTAGCCTATGAGGAAGACAGAGGCAGTAATTAAAATAAATGTGTTAAGTAGTATGCTGGAGGTACTTCAAAAGTCATATAGTACCCCAAAGAATGAAGGCTTACTCTTCCTGAGAAAGTCAATGACGAAAGTCTTCATCAGGGTGGAGCAGAAGGCGTGATGTATGAATTATTAGTCAATCCCGTCCACAATGTCTTGGCTTATTTGCCATTCCCCTTAGACAGCATTATTTCATTTTGCTTTGCTAATAGTTTATTTGAGCATATCTAAAGCCTTCAATGATATTGTTTTTTCACTTATTGCTTCATATTTAAAAAGATCAATGATTCCTTCTTATAATCGCTCTCCCAAGTCACTGATAGTTGTGTTTCTTGAATACCATTAAGATGGGCAATATTCAAAATTATTCCTTTCGAAAAATTAAGTTGCTTTTATAGAATGGATTTATTTCTGTATTTATATTTCCAATGTTTCTAACTTCCATGACTGACTTCTGAGTTTAAGACTTAAGATGTAGGTTGGCTGAGATGTGGAAATTTTTATAATCTTTTTCATTGCAATCGTGTTATAAATGTAAACAGACAATTTGGTGTCATGCCTATATGCACAACAATATACCAGAAAAGACAATAAGTATGTGCTTGAATTGCTAAAACTTTTGAATGCAGAGAATAGGCATATTAACTCTTGAAAAGCAAAACTGAAACAAGGGAAAGCAAAATACTTTTTATAAACCAGAATTGTGAAAAATTACTAATTAAAAAAAACTAAGGGGCCAGCCCTGTGGCACAGTGATTAAGCTCAGCATGCCCTGCTTCAGAACCCTGGGTTCACAGGTTGAGATCCTGGGCACTGACCTACACCACTCATTCACCATGCTGTGGCAGTGACCCACATATAAAATAGACGAAGATTAGCACAAGATTAGCTCAGGGCAAATCTGCCTCAGCAAAACAAAAAACAAAAAACACAAGAAAACAACTAAGCCTCATAGTAAAAAGATAATGAAAGGAAACATTTCTAATCTGGGAAAAAAATAAATATGAGCAGTAAGCAAGAATGTTGAAAAGTGGAAGGCCAACAATTACAGAAACTAGAAGATGTTCTTTATTCTCAGCTTTGCCAATGCCTAACTAAAGAGCTGGTAACTACTGGACATGCTCCCTCACTTTTCTGAGCTTCAGCTGCAGAGAGTAAAGTTGAACAATATAATCTTTAAGAATTCATATGTCTAAAATTCCATGACTTCATAATATACAAAGGAACAACTTAGCAGCAATTTTATTCAACCTTTAACAAACACATGGGATATCTCCAATATTAAATGCACTAGGAGAAACCAGAGCTAGATTTTTTATTTTTTTATTTTTATTTTGTGGTGAAGAAGATTGGCCCTCAGCTAACCTCTGTTGCCAATCTTCCTCTTTTTACTTAAGGAAGAGTGGTCCTGAGCTAACATCTGTGCCAATCTTCCTCTACTTTGTATTTGGGTTGCTGCTACAGCATGGCTTAATGAGCAGTGTAGGTCCATACCAGGGATCCAAACCCGCAAACCTGGGCTGCCAAAGTGGAGTGTGCTGAACTTAACCACTATGTCACTGGGCTAGGCCCCAGAGTTAGATTTTTAATATACTTAAGATTTTGTGTGAAAACAAAATCACAAATCTAAAGATAAATTTTCTATTAAATGACAAATTTGGATTTTTTTTTTTTCAGGCAGATTAGCCCTGAGCTAACATCTGCAACCAATCCTCCTCTTTTTTGCTGAGGAAGACTGGCCGTGAGTTAACATCTGTGCCTATCTTTCTCTACTTTATATGTAGGATGCCTGCCACAGCATGGCTTGACCAGCAGTGCATAGGTCGGCACCTGGGATCCAAAGCAGCAAACCCTGGGCCGCTGAAGCGGAGTATGCAAACTTAACCTCTGTACCACTGGGCCAGCCCCCAAATTTGTATTCTTGATTTGTAAAACTTGATTTTCCACTAGTAAGATATTCTTGCCTGGACATATAGAATACTTGTGTCTTATAATCAAAGCACTGTGTCCCCAGGCCATATTAGAAGTACACAGATCACTGGAAAGGACCCAACTCCTTTTGTTGCTGTTGTTGTTTTAACTCATAATCAAAACATTTACAAGAAACTAACAAATATTTATAGGCCCTTATTTGGTCCCAGGACTGTTACATTTTATTTTCAGCTTTATATGAATGACTCCATCAAACTCTCATAATCTGTTGGGGTTGGTGCTATCATTTTCCTCATTATTATTATTTCACAGAGGAGGAAAGTGAAGCACGAAGAGGTTGAAAATCTTGCCTAAGATCTTATAGAAAGGAAATAGCAGAACTAGAATTTAAACAAGCCAATCAGGTTACATAGGACCACCCTTTTAACACAGGTTTCTCCAATTAACGTTAATGACTTTCTCCTTTGTCCTTACTTACTACTTTGTTTATATTCTTAGTAGGATATTTGGTACTACCTGCCTTGCATATTTTTAATTATGAATGTGTCTGTTCCCACTATAGCAGCTCCTGTAGTAACCAGGATTTGTATCTAAGACATTTTGGGTTTCCTAAACATTTAGCAGAACGCTTTGTTTATATCTTGTATACCTTCTTTACAAGAGTTTTTCAGTAAAAGTTTACTGATCTTACTGACAGTATAAAATGTCAGTTATAGCTCAGTCATTCCACCTGCGCTCATTGCTCACTGGTGCCTCTCAGCCAAGCCTTCTCTCTATTCCTAGTTCGGAAAGCCTGTAAATACACTGCCTAGACTCCCTTGCCAGATAGTACTACCTGTTAGTCACCTGTTGTCAATGGGGTCACTGACAGAAGTTTGAAAGGTGGGAAGAAAGGAGAGGCCGTTTTCCCAGCACTAGCAGTGCCTCTTGCAGTTGCTACAGAGGAAGCAGAAGCGCCAACAGCAGGCACAGGCAGTATCCTGGGTTCCTGAGCAGGCAGCTCAGATCCAGGAGCAACGGCCTCAGTGGCCCAGGGATCATGGGCTACAGGTAATGAAGTTTTCCTGTTGCTTCTCCAGTTTTATGGAGTGGCATCATCCTGCTATTCCTAATTTTCACCTCCTTGTTTTTGCTTTTCGACCTCCTAACATCTTAGCAGCCAATTCCTAGTATTAAGTTCCCTCTGTTTTCATGGTTCTAGTGGGACACTGACTTGATACACCCCCCCCCAAAGGATATATGCTGGTCTCTGTGACTGGATTTATGTAAACTCTGATCTTCTTGATTTGATTTAGGGAATACGCCAATCTAAGACCACCTCTTAGATTAGGGTACCTCCGTAGATGATTAATCTCAACTACTATCTATTGATTTGTATTAGTTTAAAGCTCGAGGGGTGACTTGTTTTTGACATTATATCCAAATTGAGAGAACTCGCCTTGGTATATTACTCTATATATTGGCCACAGCGTCCAAATGGAGTTGAGGTGGGATTCAGCTACCTATACATAAGATACATTCACTCATTTGTTCACCCACTCAACAATCCATCACTCTTCTGTTAGATGCCCCAAACTCTTCAAGACTCTAGGGACAAAGTGATGGAAAAGACAGCCAAATATTTGCTTTCATGGATCTAACATAGTTTGTTGGGAGACAGATATTAAACATAAAAATAAATTTATAAACAAAAATTTTTCTATCAATACTATGTAATCTGTATATATCAGACAATTATATAGAGTGATGTCCCATCATGACGAACAGAATGCAAAACTCTGTCACATGACAATGGCATTTCACCTCTCTGGTCATTTCCCCAAAAGCCCGGAACCACAGTCTAACTATGAGAAAAACATCAGACTAACCCAAATTGAGAGACATTCTACAAAATTCTTGGCCAGCACTCCTCAAAACTGTCAAGACCATCAAAAACAGGAAACTCACAGTCTAGAGGATGTTAACTCTATCACAGTGACGCTCAACTTTTATAAGGGTAAATTTACTACCCTAGGGCTTCAGTTGACACATCAGGCCTTTTTCCTACATGCTGAATGCTGGAGTAAAGAAAGAATTGGATTGGAGCCAGCCTGGTGGTGCAGCGGTTAAGGTCGTATGTTCCACTTTGGCGGCCCGGGGTTCACTAGTTCAGATCCTGGATGTGGACCTACGCACTATGTATCAAGCCAAGCTGTGGCAGGCATCCCACATGTAAAACAGAGGAAGATGGGCACAGATGTTAGCTCAGGGCCAATCTTCCTCAGCAAAAAGAGGAGGATTGGCAGCAGATGTTAGCTCAGGGCTAATCTTCCTC
The DNA here is from genome assembly GCF_021613505.1 of Equus quagga. NCBI lineage: Eukaryota > Metazoa > Chordata > Mammalia > Perissodactyla > Equidae > Equus > Equus quagga. The sequence goes on along the minus strand of NC_060270.1, from coordinate 124,349,665 downwards.
AAAAAAAATAAAATAAAATAAAGAATTGGATCAATTCCCTTTTACATATTTTAAAGAAAGTATTTAATAATCAATCAAATGCTTTCAACATTTAAGCCCCTTGAATCAGCACATGTTTCAAGCAGGAAACTCAACATCTGCAGTTATTGCTTAATCTCCAAAGAACACTCTCTTTTAATCAATCAAACTCATTACATTTGAATGTTCAATTCCTTCCAGTACACTATTTAACTCATTATGTCAAAATAATGTGTTTATGATTACCAGGGCCATTAAATAACTTTCCTAAAATAAATCTCCTGGAGAAATTTCTCAGGGGACAAACTGGACCTTTATAAGTTTCCCTGGGACAGGTGGTCAGAAAGGACAACCTGGAGGAAGTGACACTCAGTCTTCAGTAAGAGTGATGAGGAACCTGCCATGTGAAGAACTGGGGAAAGCAATTCCAAGCAGAGGGAAGGACAAGTTCAAAGACACAGAGGCTTAAGTTATGTCGATTCCCTCTCAAAGTACCCTTTATTTGTTGATTCAATTAATTATGTACTAGCGGCTCACAATGGCCTAGACATGGGCTATGCCTTTGACATGTTTTTGTCTGTACATATTGGAGTCACACTCATGGAGCAGAAAGAGGCAAATCACAGAATCACAGAGCTGTAGGCCCCGTGGAAGTCATGTAGTCCAACTTTCTCCCTCTGTAAATAAGACAAGTGAGGACCAGAGTGGTTAAGCGACCAAGGTTACCTAGTCCCCGGGTCACAGAACCAATTATTTCACCCTCCCATAAACGAAGTTCAAAATGGATCTACATGATTCAGTTTTAAAGTTCTCACTTTGAACTATTTAAAAGACACAAGCCTAAAGCAAATTTGTGGCATGTTTTCACAATCAGTTTAATTTCCCAGATGGGTTTATTGCCAGTGAGTAACTCCCACTGAGTTTTGCCATTTAAAAGAGGATTAAACAATGTCATGTTTTCATTCATCGGTAGATTCTAAAAAAGAATAAATAAGGGTAACCTCAAGTTAGAATCTGGTCAAGGGTAAAAGCAGAAATAAGTGGATCGTTACAACATGAAACCCAAATAAAATTTAAACTAACCCATAATCAGAGGCTAACATATTTTATGAATAAATCAGACTTTTTCACATGAAACAGCATTTATTAAACAATCAAAGAATGTTATTAAGAAATTTTCTTCTAAAGAATTGGAAAAGAGGGAATTCTATTTGCTCTTTCTGGAGGAAGGAATGGTCTTAAATTATCACAAACAAGTAGCATCAAAGAGGAGACACTCTGTAGAAATTACAGTAACACTGGAGGAGTCTTTGATCCTGGGTCACTTCCTCCCAGTGTCATGATTGACTAGTCAACTCCCCAGTAAATCAAGGCTGGTCAAAATGATGTGATGAGACACACATCTTTTTAACATAGTTACTATGTAATGGCTTTTTCAGGCACATTTTTAACATGGATCACATTCTCAATGACTTTTTTCTCTAACAAAGGCTTACTTGAAGAGTTAAAAAAAGACTTTTCTTTAGTACATATTTTAAATTATGTTTATTAGGGTAGTACACACAATACATTTAGGTTTAATTTTTTCATAACCCTGGGTCATGGAGGGAGAATAATTTGGTTCAGAATAATGTGTCTCAGTAATTAAAACTGATGGATGAATTATAAGCACTATTTTGCTGATAAAATCCAATAAAAAAATACAAATCAATGTATGTAAATGATCCTTAGAGCAATGCATTTTTGACTTCCATCGTCCCTACTTCCTCTCCTCCCCAACTCTTCCCGTGACTCCTTCTGACTTTCAGCCTCAATCTATCACATTTTCTATTAAAAATAAAACACTTAGTCTCTTCTTCCTCAAACTGATAGCAATTATTGTTACTTTCATGGACCTAACCTCACTGTGAAATCTTTTTTTTTTTTTAAGAATTTTGGTTTCCTGCCAACCGTCCTTGAGTTTGCTCTTCAGATGTCTTGTTCACTGACTTTTCTTGGTAGAGTATTAGCTCCACCCCACCCCAACACACTAAGGCTCCATGAAAGATTTTCTACTCTTTTTTGGCTTCATATCTGCACTGTGGAAAATTCAGGGATGGCTGACATAAATTTCAATGTAATATAACCAAGATGTATCATTTTGTGGAAAAACTTTGACTGTCTATGTTGATTGAATATACCAGATAAATGTTCTATCCTGCACTCACACTGTTTTGGAAAAGGCAAACCAAAGGCAAATCTTCTAAACAAAGCATTCATTGTTTCTTCTAGACATTACTCAGATTTAGATCAGAGATCTTATAGCCACTGTCATAACAGGAGTTTTCCATTCTCTCCAATATAAGAAATAAATCTGGCAATTATGCCAATTCTATAACTTTCACCAAGACCCAGCTGTGTTGTGAAAACAAGATTATGGTTAAAGGAAGAAAGAGAAGGAGAAGGGGAAGGGGAAATGAAGAGGGAGGGAGCAAGTGGTAGAGGAGGAGAAGAGGGAGGGAGAAGAAGAATGTGACTATTAGAGTCTTAGTAAGAAGAAGCAGCACCTTGTGGAAAAGGTTCCCATAGATGTTTGTAGAGTATTACGTCTCCAAAGAATGGAAGACTTGGATGGACATACATGGGATGTTTTGTACATTTGAAGGCTACAATATTATTTGAATAACTTGTTAGGTGTATCAGACTAAAATGGCAGTAGTAGGATTAATTTGAGTCATTTGAGGTTTTTTTCTTTAACATAATGCTATTCAGCGGATTTGACATCATCAGCATCCCTACAGAGTCTGCAGGTGGTCACTATTTCATTGCTCCATATTTGTTATTTTAAAATCTACTATTTCATGGAGCTGGTAGTTTTATTCACAAAAATGTTTTAGACAATTTCTATCCAAAGCATTTCTATCCCCTGAATTTTGTTGATATTTAATTTTAATGTAAAGCAATTCAGCACTCCTAAATACTCAATAAGGAATCACTAAGATAAATTTGGCTCCACCATATGCATCTGACCTATGCTATTTCATAATTCAGTCTCACAAATTGGGAAACATGAACAAGAAGCCATGAACCATGGTGAGTTTACGAAGCTGCACGTGAATTAGAAACCAGAACCTCAAAAGAATTCTACGAATAAAATCCAAACCACAAATCCTATAGTCCTGCTTACCAATAGGGAAATGAAGTGTCTCATCCTGTTTTGAGGTTCATTGAAAAATGAGGAGCCAGCTCATGTGCTTTGAATCACAGTTTTCAAACTATTATATATCTCTTTTATGGGTCACTTTAACGAGGTTAGCTTTTTAACTTTTTATTTTAAAATAATTTTAAATTTATAGAAACATTGCACTAATCCAAAGAATTCTCATATACTATCACACAGTTCTCCAATCACTAACATTTAAAATCATTTTAAATACTTGATTTATCTTTCTCTCTACCTCCCCTTCTATACATATTATAATATATAATGGTATATAATTATGTATTATATTTTATATACAGTATATGTATATATATTTTTTTCCTAACCTACTAGAGTGTAAGTTACAGACTTGATGCTTTATTACTGCTAAAATTTTCACTAGGTATTTCCTAAAAGACAAGGATACTTTCTTACCTAATCTGAGTACATCGAAATCAGGAAACTGAGATTTATATAATACCACCATCAATCCACGGGCTTCCGTCAAATTTGGGCAACAGTTCTCACAATGTTATCCATAGCAAAACGACTTTTTAAAATATCTATAATCCAAGACCCAATGTGGGATCACATGTTGCACTCAGCGGTCGTGTCTCCTTACTCTCCTCCAATCTGCTAGAGTTTCTCTGTATCCCTTGTGGTGTGTAGCCTTGACATTATTTTGTAAAACTTTGGGTTTGTTGGATGTTTACTCATGATTAGATTCAGGTTATCCATTTTAATGGGAACACCCAAGAAGTGGTGGTGTATTCTTCCCATTGTATCATCATGTCACATTACTGGTGACATTAACTTTGATCACTTGATTAAGGTGGTGTCTGAGAGGTTTCTTTGCTACAAAATTACTATACTTTCCTTTATAATTAATAACTTCTTATGAACAAATACTTTGAGACAATGAAAATAACTTTTCTTGTCTTTCCAGGTGACTTTTCAGGCACATTTTATTATTTTTTTTTGGTGAGGAAGATTCACCCTGAGCTAACAACCGATGTCAATCTTCCTCTTTTTTGCTTGAGGTAGATTATCCCTAACTAACATCTGTGCTAACCTTCCTCTATTTTTTGTATGTGGGATACCTCCACAGCATGGCTGATGAGTGGAGTAGGTCTGCACCCAAGATCCGAACCTGTGAACACAGGCTGCTGAAGTGGAGCACATGCAACTTTAACCACTTGGCCATGGGGCCAGCCCCTCAGGGACATTTTAAATATAGATTATGTTCTCAATATTCATCCACTAGTTCTAGAATGCATGTTATGAGTCTTTCCTGAATCAATTACTATGTTTGCCTAACAGTGATTTTTCTAATTCTGTTATTTCTTCTCCATTTGTTAGCTTCGTTCTACTCTGAGGAAGGGCTTCTCCACCCCCTCACCGCCCAAACATATCTATTTATTTACTTACTTAAATATTTAATGCATATGGACTAATGGATTATTTTATTCAATTAAAATCTGCTATTGACATTGTTTGTTATGACGCTAAAATTTTCCCAGATTTGGCCAGTGACACACCCTTTCAAGCTGGTATCCTTTTGACATCACCATCTTGGCAGTGTTAGTTGACCCTGATCATCAGGAAGAAGTAGGACCCCTCTTCATGATGTAGATGTAGGTAGGGAGAAATACTTTTGGCTAGAGCATCTACTTGGGTGCCACTGGACACTCCCTTGCCCAGTTTTGACTATAAATTATAAGTGTGGTAGCCATTGCCTAAGAAGGTTAGGGTGACCAGAAGCTCAGACCCCTCAGGGATGAGGGCTTGAGTCACACCATTAGTTAAGACACTGAGATCAGCTGATCTGGTGGTAGCTGAGAGTGAGGGGAATGTATAATGGAGAAAATAGAAGGGAGACAATGAGTAGCAGTGCTGGCTTCAAAAACAGCTGTAGTAGTAGGGGCTATGTTTTGCTGAACTAACCTTTCTTAGAAGAGTCCCCCAGGAAAAGAGGCCCACTGGTATCCCAGAGGAGTGACTCAAAGAACTTAAAGAAATATCCCTTCTTCCAGAATGGCTTGAATCCTCCAGACGACTGGACCTCCCAAATTTTACTGTTGTAGCAACCCCCTGCATCTTCTTAAGGCCATCTCCCACCCTCTTGAGTGTAAGTGTCTTACCACAGTACTTGCCATGTACTGATGAACATGATAATCGACATCATTATATCTGTATAATGGGCCAATGTGATCTTCTACAGAATGTCCAGTTTCCTCCAGACTACATCTGACAGAGGATAGAGAAAATAGCCCTGGGGCAAGACAGTAGATATATTTTTAAAAAATTGTTTATTTATTTTTTTCTGCTTTATTGAGATATAATTGACAAATAAAAATTGTATATTAATTGTATATAAAATTGTATATTAAGATACAATGTGATGCATTGACATATGTATACACTGTAAAATCATTACCATAGTCAAGTTAATTCACATATCTATCACCTTACATAGTTACCTTTTCTTTTTTTGGGTGTGGTGAGAACGTTTAAGATATTAGCAAATTTCAAGTATATAATATCATTAATGATAGTCATCTTACTGTACATTAGATCCTCAGAACTTATTCATCTTATAACGGAAAGTTTGTACCTTTTGACCAACATCTCCCCATTTTCCCCACCCCCCAGCTCCTGGTAACCACCACTCTACTCCCTGGTTCTATGAGTTTGACTTTCTTAGATTTCACATATACCATTTTCTTTATGGTTTTGATTTGCATTTCCCTAATGATTAATGATGATGAGTACCGTTTCACACACCTGTTGGCCATCCATTTGTATGTTTTCTTTGGAGAAATGCCTATTCAGGTCTTTTGCCCATTTTTTAATTGGGTTGCTTTTTTTGCAATTTAATAGTATGAGTTCCTTACATGTTTTGGATATTAATCCCTTATCAGATATATGTTTTTCAATTATTTTCTGTCATTCTATAGGTTGCCTTTTCATTTTGTTGATTGTTTTCCATGCCATGCAGAAGCTTTTCAGTCTGATGCAGTCCCACTTATTTATATTTGCTTTTGTTGCCTTGCTTTTGGTGTTGTATCAAAAAAATCATTGCCGAGACCCATGTCAAGGAGCTTTTTTCCTATTTTTACTTCTAGGAGTTTTACCGTTTCAGGTCTCACATTTAAGGTTTTTTAAAATCCACTTTGAGTTGATTTTTATATATCGTGCAAGACAAGGGTCCAACTTCATTCTTTTGCATGTGGATATCTGGGTTTCCCAACACTATTTATTGGAGAATCCTTTCCCCATTGTGTGTTCTTGGCATACCTGTCATAGATTAGTTGACCATATATGTGTGAATTTATTTCTGGGCTCTCTATTCTCTTCCATTGGTCTATGTCTCTTTTTTTATGCCAATACCATACTGTTTTAATTACTATAGCTTTGTCATATAGTTTGAAATAAGGAAGCATGTAGTATATACATTTTCACGATATTAACTCTTCTAATCCAAGAATACAGGATATCTTTCCATTTATTTGTCTTTGTCAACTTCTTTCATCAATATTTTATAGTTTCAATCATAAGTGTGTTCTTTTTCACAAGCACTGATCTCCCTCAACCTCTCCCCACCCCAACAGCCCTCTGAATCCATAGTTCTTGTAATTTCTACTCCCCCGAAACCTTTCCAGTACAGAGATACTATATCTGCAGTACATTACTATGTAAACTGTTACCCCTGTTTTTTTATCACAACTAATGAAACTTAGCAATTTTACCACTACATCATGCCTAGTGTTATAAGTATTCCGTCTACTATCAGTGAGTGATGAGGTCCTCATTGGCAGCTGGCCAACTGGTGATCCAGCTCCAAAATTCCCATTCAGTATCTGTTTCCAACACTACTCTACTATCTGCCGTAGTTCAGGTTTCTAGAAAACAGTCTCTGAAAAAAACTTGTGTTAAAGTGGTTTATTGGGAAGTGCTCTCAGGAACCAGACCTGTGAGAGATGAGGAAAGGAGAACTGGGTAAGGAAGACATTGAACAGCAAAGCAGTTGCAACAAAGATTTTGACTAAACACAGGGGAAGCTCTGAAGCTAGGGTGGCCCTTCAGAGAAGTCCAAATTTGAAGGAAAGCAGCCAGGCCTTCATAGCCTCTTAGAGGTGGGCTGCTGCCCCTGTGAAGACAGCCATCTTTGACCAAGGGTGATTCCCTAAGTGCAGTTCAGCTATTACCTATTAGCAAACAGTACTCCCGGCAGCTGGAAGAGCCAGTGCCTCATTGTGGGAGGGGAGAATCTGGTGGCACATCACAGCATCCGTAACACTACAGTTTCTTCATTTTTTGGAGCACTCCATTTTGTGAAGGCATCACAATTTTTAAACTAATTTTGTCAGTGTACATTTGGTTTGCTTCCAGTGTTTTTCATTTGCAAATCGTGCCATTAAAACATTCTTGTGCATGTCTTATGGTGCACTTGTACAAAGGTTTTTCTAGGAATGAATTATTTTTACAACAAACTGCTCAATTGTTTTGAAAATTGTTGGACAATTTTGACTCTCAAGAGCAGTCTCCAATATTTGATATTGTCAGACTTCTTAAATTTTTCCCCATCTAGAGGGCATAAAACTATATCTCCTTGTGTCTTAATTTGCTTTTTCCTTCTAAATCAGTTTTAGATATAAATAAATTAGAATTGAGGCACTCCTAATAAAGATAGCTTCCAAAAATTATAAGAATATTTTTAAAAAAACAACTAGTTTAAACAAACATGTTACAACTAGCTGAGTTACAAGCAGCTGGATAGGTCTGGGAACCTGAGTGGAGGGGCGTTTCTTCTCAAAGTCTTCAAAGTGTTATGAGCTCTTCAAGAACATATTATCCTAAATGATTTATATTTTCTTTATAATTACCTCAGTATGGGTTCCCATATGCCTGTTTCATTCTCCTTTAAATTATAGCAGTTCTTTATTTTTAAAGAAGTTTTATTTCACATAGAATTAAAGAGTTTAGCATAGTTTGCCATTTAAGTTTGATTTGGGCTAATGCTCTGGCTATACTGAAAATATATTTGGCTTATATATCTGCATGTCTATTAATGAACGGTGACGTTGAATCTTGAAACTGATATTCAAAGAGCAGAGGTTTTTTCTTTTCTTTTTAAAAAACTAATTTCCCTCACTGACTAAAGCAGATTGGTTTAACTTCTATCCTTAAATATAAGAGCAAGCTCTGCAACTGTTCAGGAAATGGAGTTGCTTTAGTGCAATATTTGTGAATACCTCTGGGTTCCTTTCCTTTCATTCATACATACAACTAATACATATTGAACTTTTTTTCATTCCATGTGCTATATGATGACTTGGGGGTCACAAGATAGGGTTCTTCTACAAACAATAAGTGTGTAAATGAGTGAAACTTCTTTACACTTTCTTTCACCCAAACAAGGTGCAAGAGAGTGAGCCAAGCGTGCAATTTACACATCTCATATTCTACTATCCAAAAAACAATTTTATTTGGGATACATACATAGCAACCAATAACTGGCCATAATAATCACATACTCTTACTAAACTATTTCTAACAACTAACGCTGTGTGTGTGTGATACATTCAGCCATCACATTACTCACTCAAACCTACCTCCTAACAACTACATCTTCAGCTGTGTGATGTCCAATTACACTTTGTGTTGCTATCTTACACACCCCATCTGGAATTTGTATGAGTATTGCCTCCTCCCCTCCCCCAACCCTCTGCCTCCCTTTCTCAACTGACTTTTTAGCCTTAAGAAACTCTGTGAATTATATTTCCTTTCCTTTTCCAGACAGAACATTCTCAATCCAATTTGCTAATTTAACTCTTTGCTGCTCTTAGAGTCTACTTTTTGTTTTCCCTTATCCTTCCACTGTCGAGACTTACTTTTGCTCCTTTATCCTTCTCTCTCTCCCACTTTTCAAGGGCCCTTCAACATTCTCCTCTTCCATCATATTTTTCCTCCCTTTCTCTACATACATGCATCAGGACAGCACCATGGCTACTAATTTAAACATAATCACGGTAAATCCACACTTAGTAATGTGACAGAGCTCCAACACTTTATTCATTGTTTCTTACATCCTACCCACCACAAACATTTGACACAACATCTTCAATCCTGGAATGTGTTTATTTTTAGAGGGCATGTTTTTACAATATAGATACAGAGTCCTGTGAAAAGTAATATTTGAATCCTTCCTTCCATTACCAAACAGAATACATCTCTATTTAAAATTTAAACTGTTGTGAGTTTTTCTTTACTATGTATATTAATCTGCTGTTATAGATAGATAGAAAGTACTTATTTTTATACTTTGATAAGAGAATATTAACTCTCAAGGGAATTTCTTCCTTATACTGCTTATTTTAAAATTTAATGCAATAAAGTTATTTTCTGTGCCTTTTAAATTATTTTCAGCATCTAATAAGTATAAAGGGCTACTAGATTTAGCAAATAAAAAGATACAGCAAACACATTTATATTTCAATTTCAGATAAACAGCAAATAACTTTTTAGTATATGTACATCCTGTGCAATATTTGGAACGCAATTATGCTAAAAATTACTCACCATTCATCTGAAATTCAAATTTAACCAGCATCCTATAACATATCTGGTGACCATTAATATCCGTTAACATTTTTAAAACATTATTTGCATATTTCAAAATAACAAATAAAGGACACTCTCTACCTAATTGATCATCATCAATAATTTCACACTTAAATACTTCCCAGATGATTCTGGTTGTTTAACAAATTAACACAACATTAACTAAACTGGGAAGAAAAAGCTCCAATAGAAAGACATTGCATGAAATATTGTGAAACTGTGTTCATTCTTAATGAGGGTCTTCCCGCCAGAAAGCACCACTTTAAATGAATTTCATCATCTTTGACTTATAGTCATATTTCCCTTCTCTTGGGTTATTAGGTTCATGGAAAACTTTCTCTTTTCACATTGCTATGGGCTTATATTTGTTTTCTACACTGAACATTTGAGTAATATCATTCCAGCCCAAAGACTCTAATCAGTCTATTATTTCATGCTAACTCTCTGGGAATAAATAATTACATCAGTGTTTTTGATTTATTTTTTTTAATTTACATTGAATAATCAGGACAAATAATGTAGTAACCCGTAACCTTTTCTGTGTTACAGATACTTTTTACAAGCTGTTGAAAACTAAGGACTTTTTTCCCAGAAAAATATATGTGTACAAAGATACACAACAGTTTTTATTAAAATTTTGGGGAATTTACAGATCCTCTGAAAATCAACCATGGACCTCAGTTAAAAACCTAGAAAGTACTGGGTAAATTTAATAGGTAATGCATTTAACATTTAGTAATGACTTATACTTATTGTTTTACAATATGTCGAAGTTCAACTTTCACATAATTTTTTAATCAATAAGTTATCCCAAGTATAAAGTAGCTCACATATTAAAACACACATACTACATAGGCACACTTTCAATTGCTATTTTTTATTTTCCCAATTTAACAACCCACCTCACTTTATAGGTATGTCTCATAAGTAAGATGAGAGCGTTCTGGAGTTACTGTTTTGTACTTTAGTAATTATTAATGTATGCATATTTTATCTAAGTACAGGAGTAAGTTCTCTGAAGGCTAGAGCAATATCTCATGGTCTGGCACATTCTGTGCCCTTAATTAGTGTTGCCTAATCATCTTAACTAATTTAGAGCCAAAGTTTTGTTCTCCATAACTTACTAAGTGATAAAGACATTTAAACTGAGCCATTTGGCTACATTCAAATAATGCTAGAAACAATGGAACTAGTTTTACTAATATAATTTCATTCATATCATTCCAAAATGTAAGTTGATATTGCTTTAAAAAAGTTTAATTGCAACATTGGGTGAAGTGTTAAAAATGAGTTCAACAATAGTCAAATTTATAATAGCAAAGAATAAATGGTGGTTGCAGTGGGCTAGAGAGAAGAGGAAGTAGGGAGTTAGTAATCAACAGCATAGAGTTTCAGCTCAACAAGATGAATAAGTTTTGCTGTATAACACTGTACCTCTAGTCAACAATACTGTATTGTATATTTAACAATTTGTTGAGGGTAGATCTCATGTTAAGTGTTCTTACCACAATAAAATTTAAACCAGTATGAAAAAATGAGCTCTTCTTTTCTCATTTCAATGTGTTCTTTAATTCAAAGACAAATTATTTTGTTATTTGATGGCAATACACTTACTTTCCCTTTTCTCCTTTTTTCTTTCTAAGATAAAAAAAAAGCACACTTGGTCTTGGGAGGTGATGCAACTAAAAGTACATTGTCATCAAATAACCTAGAAAGCCTATTACACATTCTGTAAACAAACAGGCAGTTTTTTTCTATAATATTTCCAGAAGATTGGCATGCAGAAATAAAAGTCGAAGGAGGAGGAAGCTGAATGTGGCCAAGCCCATGAGCAGAAAGGACTTTCAGTTTGCTTCTGTTTTTCAGGAGACTCTGCCTTTTGTAGCTGAGACTGGCAATGGTATGATACAGTGTAGCTGCCCCCAAATACGTTTCATAGATTCAAAAGCTGAAAGTACCCCAAGAGATGTCTGTTCCCCCATTCAGGCACATAAAGATTCATCACGATGGTTTACAAGCTTCAGGTGGTCTGGGAATCTTTGCCACTGTACATAAGATAGTATCTATGTATGGGAATGGCATCGTCAGAAACTTAAAGGAGTCCGTCACCCAGGAAATGTGAAGACCAAGTGCTTTAAATTCCTGAAGGTAAATTCAGGAGGATTGACCTCATTTACCACAGGAGGATGTTAATGAAGTGTTACTTTCTACAAATCACACAGACACTCTGCTACTAGGACAGTAGTCACCCAATCAAAAGTTATTCGCAGATAATTTTCATTTTGAATATTTCATATTATTGTGTACTTTCTGGGTTTCTGGTTTTAAGGGAATGTTTTAATTCCACTTGAAATGGGATATTTCACATTCAATGTACAGAATAAAACATGGAAAAACATTAAGCCACTGTATTTAATATAACGTATATTTTCCACCATGTAAAACTGCCTGTAGCTTTATACAAAATTTTCATCATCTCATATTGAACTTCTGTTACAATGTACAACACCTAATGAGACTAAAATACTTGGAAAGCAAGACATTAATGACCTTCAAATGAACTTGTTAAGGAAATCACGTTGTGAGTCAGTATGAAAAAGTTGATGACTGGATATGCATTTGCCATGGTGAATGAAGAGGGAAAAATTCAAATTGGAAAAGTTAATTTTTTGAGTCCAAAGGATCAAACATTTATTTTAAATAGGATAAAATTGGTCTGTCATAGAGTTTAAAAGGCTGTAATATTTTAAAACTATATTTATATAGTTTCCATACATGCTATATTAAAATATAAGCTTAAAAAAAATCTAGTCTATATACATACTATAAAGCAGTTATAATGAAAATTATTTGTTTACTTGTGTTTAATTCAGTGTTTAAGGACAATTTATAGACCTGTGTTGATTCTGTGCTCTACTGATTTGTAACTCAGAAAAATACAATTCTAGTTCACATTTTTATTACCATAAAAAGAAATTCTACTGAATATATATTTTCAAAGTAAATTATAAAAGCAAAGATAAATAGCCAGATCCTTCTTATTTAAAATGTTTAAAAAACCAGATACGTATGTTTTAAAATTTTGATAAGTTATAGCCACATGATAACTTTGCATTATCCTTTTTTTTTAACGAATCACTCTCTGTAATCTAGATAATTGCCTATATAATGCTAAACATAACTGGAAAAACATTACTCCATTACATATATAGAAGCAGGTGAGTAAAATAATTACAAAAAGAAAAAAAAGGGAATTCTTAACAACACAGATAAAAGCTACTCCACAGGACATGGAATCAACTATCTTTTAATTCTTTTCTTTCATTGCACAGTTGCCTGTGGAAAATGGCTACCATTCATAAGAATGGAGAGCTATAAATCAAAAGAAATAGGAAATGTACCTTCACACAACTAAAACAATACAGTTACAATAATAATCTTTTAAGAATGAATGATCCAGCAATTTTTTAGGTCTGAAACAAACATCTGAAAGCATTAACAGGCATTGTCTTCCTGCAGAATTTCCACTTAAGATTCCAGCTGGCAGCTTTGACAAATGATTAAATTTGTCCCTTTACAGTGATTCTCTCTGATACTCAAAGGATATAAAAAAGGCCACCATACAATTTCTGTGTTTACATGGAGAGGACAGTCAAAAGGCACTGACTTGCAGAGTTTCCTTACCACTGGATTAAAAAAGGTAAACTGAATATATGACAAGTACCATAAGTTTATTACATCCAAACATATTTAAACTGAATGAACATTTTTTCCTCCCAAATATGTTGTCCTGTTAATTACACAAACCATAAAACCGGTAGTAATATATTAAGAGTTGATAATAGTAAAAGAAATGACTGCCCTGTAATGGTTGACCCAAAATGAATGCCATAATATTTGGAGCATAAGACTATTTCCACCTGGTCCACTCTCAATGATCCTTTCATTCTGTTAAACATCTCTGTACACGATAATTTATGGTAGAAATACCCCATATTTGGGGATGAGATTTGTATTTCAGTCCCAAGATTGCCATTTAATAGCCATGTATTCTTGGCAAACCATTTAACCTTCCCAAGTTTTAATTTTCTTGTGTACATACTAGAAAAACAATACTAAATGTTTAAAGCTAATTAGAAATGTTTATAAACCACCTAGCACAGAGCCTGACACACAGTAAGTGCTTATTAAATAGCAATCATCTCAAGTATCAGTCCATCCAGGCACACTAGCCTGGCCTAGGGTAGCCAGTGTGATGCAGAAGCTTATGGTTGTAAGTGGGATACATAAATATAATCAGAGGGTTACCTGCCAGCCTCAGACGTAAGTAAGATGTGATCTGACTACAGACAAGGTATGCATTTTGAGACATAATTACATAGTGGTTCCCAGAGGAAGCCCTCCTTGAAAGCTGGAGTTCTGAGTAAGCTACAAGTTGGATACAAAGTAGACATGTTTCTGGGGTGGAAAATATGTTGTGTGATGAAATTATAGATTCATCACAGTTGATTTTTAAAGTTCTTGACATGAGATCTCTAACTGATCATGTAGCTTTTGAATTGTATTATTCTTACATTGATTTTTTTTGTTGTTCAACCTTAAGATACGTGGGCCACTATGCTACTGGAAAAGAGCAACCATGCTGTTTTCCTCACTTATTTTTGCCAACTTTGGTTTGAAACAGCTAAAGGTTTCTAATAGTATACAAGGGTCAAATAAATAGCTCCCCAGGGTGTTAAGAAATATTGCTGTAATTTCAGTGTAGATTGCAGAAGCCTTTTCTGATGCCTCCAGATGCCCTGGCCACATCCCCCAACTCTAATAACCATGCTTTACAAACTAAATCTGCTCAGGATTTTGACTAATGGTTTAGTGCAGGAGTGATATTTTATTTAACAGATTTCACTGGTATTTTTAATTCCTTTTTTAAAAAAATATAATGGGGATTTCTTGAGCTGAATCAGATAATTTGCAAGCAAAATTTTAGAAACTTTCAAAAAATAAAGCACTTGCAAACATAATGAGAGCATGATTTGAAAAGTCATATAAAGATTTTGTCTCGTTTGTAGCGTCCCTGGAAGAAACTTCTGAGGCATGTTTGACCAGAATGAGCAGTTTTGTTTACTTTGAACATGTGAAATGATTTTATCCTGACAGCACATATGGTTTCACATAAAGAAAAGAAACAAAAAAGGAAGATAAAGAAACATGTAATGGAGTGATCTTAAGATCAAAGGGTAATTGCTGGTCTTCACGCCCTCACCTGTGAGGCCTTTGGTGTCAGCTTGACCACAGAGGGTTCCAAGAGAGGCAAGCAGCTGGTGGATAAATGTAAGAATATAAGTGAGAGGTATTTTTGCTTTTCTTCTTAGTTACGTAAGCATCTGAAAAGACAATCCACATTTACTCCTCAATTTTTATCTTAATTTTTTGAAAATAAAAGGTTTTCATTTGTTTGCTTCGTTACCTAGGGAGATGGGTGGTCGAAAAGGAAATGTAAACAAAAAGAGGGCTGTGGAAAAGAGAAAACGGTGTTAATTTTTTTCCTGTTAATTCAGGAACCTAAAAATACATGACCAAAAAAAAATCAAAGTTCAAAGGGAAGGTCAAATTATTATCCTGAGGATGTAGCAACAAAAAGAGAAGTGGATAAAATTAGGTAATACACTAGTTCCCCCTTATGCCCCGGAGGTACATTCCAAGACCCCCAGTGGATGCCCGCAGCTTCGAATAGTGCCGAACCCTATACATACCACGTTTGTTCCTAGGCATACATACCTATGATAAGTTTAATTTATAAATTAGGCACAGTAAGATTAACAACAAAAACCAATAATAAAGTAGAACAATTATAACAATTTACTTGGATGAAAGTCACCATAGATCTTAGCAACCTCAGCATAGGATTTTTTTTCTTTCTTTATTAATTCAAGAACTTTCACCTTTTCACTTAAAGGAAGCACTTTACAGGCTTCTCTTCGGCGTATCTGAATTGCCAGCATCATTATTCTTGCACCTTGGGGCCATTATTAAGTAAAACAAGGGTTAATTGAACACAAGCACTCCGATACCATGACAGTTAATCTGATAACCGAGGCAGCTATGAAGTGACTAATAGGCGCATACCATATACAGTGTAGATATGCTGGACAAAGGGATGATTCACGTCCTGAGCAGGAAGGAGCAAGACGGCATGAAATTTCATCATGCTACTCAAAATGGCGAGCATTTTAAAACTTATAAATTGTTTATTTCTGGAATTTTCCATTTAATAATTTTGGACCACGGTTGACCACAGGTAACTGAAATGGCGGAAAGTGAAACAGCGTGTGAGGGAGGACTACCGCATTAAGTACTGAATACACGTTTCTTTTCTGTCCACCAATAAGTAATAGAGACTATAGGCTGGGAATTTTTTTCAACTATTATTTCTGAGATCTAAGACATGCGTTATAATTAAGTATATTTGACAGTTAAAATTCTTTAGCAATGTACTGACAATGGAAAGGTCTGGGGTATGATTAGCAAGGAGTGATATATTTTATGGCTATTATGATCAGTCAGCTTGCATATAATTCTTTCACTCTGTGAAGATTTTTATTTACATTTTACAAACAAGAAAATTGAGACTCAAAGATATAAAAATAGCACTGGTGCAGGATGCATTTGAGAGGCAATATTAACCTAGAAGCCAAGGGATTCTTTTGGAGTAAGACAGACCTATGACTGTTCATTACTACCTGCGTAAAGCTGAATAATTAACTTACCCTCTCTAAACCTCAGTTTCCTGCTCTGGAAAACAAGTGTAATGAAACCCACCTTGAGTTGTCCTAAGGATTACATGAGGCAATGTTAGCACAGTGTTCATGAATAGTCATTGCTCTATTAATTGTTGCTATTATTAATACTATGGTTTCTGTCCCTAGGTGTGTCTTATTCCAGCATCTTTTCCCCTCTCACTCTGGCATTTATTCAAATGCAGTTCCTGAATTTATATTTTGATATATTGTTTCTATACTATACCAGTTTACCATGAATTAAACTTTCTTCCTGAAAGAACAGAAAGTGGAAATCTGCTTGATCATTGTTTGGAATCAAATCTTACTGTCCTGGTATATAGATATGAAAAGAAAAAATATGACACCCTTACTTCAACTTATGGGTCATGCTAACTATCAGAGCTGGTCTCAAGGAAAGTTGTGAAAAACAATATTTTGTAAACTTCTTCCTTATCGTCTGAGATTCTTCCCTTTAATTCTCAGTGTTAACTTGGTCTTTCTTCTCTCTTTCATGTCATAATATGTAATTTAGAAATTCTCTGATATTTTTCATTTAAACTGTAGTATAAATTTATATTCATGTTTCATTAACTTCTGTAAACTTTGAATATTTAACTTTACCTGTAAGTTGTAATTTAAAAACAAACAAAAAAAGCCCTGATTTCCCTTTTAAAGGAATTTCAGTCAATCATTAAGTACCTAGACAATGTATTTTCTGGTGCAAGAGTCAGAAACAATGACACAATGAAGGTGGCCTCTTCAAAAATCAGTAAAAGGCTGAATAACTATTTCAAAATAAAGGAGATTGAACAAACATGACAATAATTAACAAAAATGATCTAAAAGTCTTTTTCGGAAGAAAAACCACCAGAGGTGATAATCATCAAGAACTTGTTTGGGATTTACTGTGATAAATATAGTAACAAATACAAAAGGAAAAAAAGAAAACCTTGCCTTCAAAAACTTCTAATCTAGAAAATGAAATGGGTATACATAGAAAAAAGAAAAGAAAAGAAAACATTGCAACAGCTTATAAAACAGTTATCAAATACAAGATAAAATTTCATTTGAAATCAGTATTTTATAAATTGAGTTGCCTTTCTCAGGTAATGCTCCATATTACCACTATTATTTTGAGAGGAATAAAATAAATACTAACTAAAATTCATCCATAACAGAAAGTAAATTCACAGAGTTTTGGAGTCCAACAAATCTGAGCTCAAATCTTAGAATTACCACTTACTATTGAGTAGAGCAAGTTACTCGTATCTAAGATTTTTGTTTTTCAACTGTAATTATCTTAACTTCACAAAGTTGTTGAGAAAATCATACAGATTCACAAAACACTTTGGACACTTCAGAAACATAGCAGGGAGCCAATAAATGACTGACATAATAATTGTCACCATAGCTATACCACTTATCTCAGGATACTACACACTTAGCACTCTACTTAATTGCAGATTACTCCTAATCTTGCCTCCTCCAATCATCCAAACTTTAAAGAGGAGTTTTATATGCACTGCCTTCAAGTGGGCGTAGAAAAACAAAGGTTCAAAGCATTTACATTTATATTGACTTTTTTTACTGTTGAAAAGTCTATTTATAAACTTTTATGTTACATGTACTTAATTTACTTGTTTTTAACAATTATGTTTAGATTACTCATGAAAGTTTCCTGAAACATTAAATAGCTAACTGCCATCTTAAGTTATTGTTCTTGCTAACAATTCCGATAATGGAGATAACATGAGCTTAGTTCACTTTCAGTAAACCGAGGTAGAATAAATGTATTATATTTAATGCTGATAACTCTAAATACATGCCTGTTATATAATTAAACCAACAAACTTAAACTAGCTTTTATTTATTAAAGATTATCCTAGATCACATGAACTAGAAAAGCGTTTTCATTAGTCTCTGTATTTCTGGCAGTATACTTTATTTATACAAATGCTTAATTTTCTTTAACCCAATTAAATAGAGCTCTTTACAAATTAATTTTGGCAATACTATCTAGAGGTAAAAAAAAATCATACATTTATAACATACACAAACATATCTAAACATACAGAGGTAAACAGAGATCTTACAGCTTTCATTTTAAAATTCTAGCCATGAGAGAGAACAATAATGCAAAACTCACTAGTTTATAAATGAACAGCTGGATCCAAATTATATCTCTGGCAGATGGAATAAGATAAGGTTATCTGCTCAGATGGCTTGAACTTTTTGGTAATATTTGTGTAGAAGACACGTTTTCATTCACCTAGCTTGCAAATAGCCTTTCCTCATCTTTTTTTCCTCTGATAAGAATTACCTCCCTAAAGTTTGCATTTCAAAGAGATGGTCTAGATAAGAGTTCCTAGAAAAGACCAAGTAGAACATTTACATCTCAAAGGCAAAGGAAAAGAATTCAAGTTTCTCCAGGAAGGACTTTTGTTTCCTAAGGCCAGAATTTTTACAATACCTACAAGGCTTTTGAGATGAATAGGGGAGGTTTGGTGATTGGTAAAAAGGATAGGTGGGCTTTGAATTGCTTCTAGAGCTGCATTTCTGTTCATGTAAAGATTCACTTTATAGGACAAGGACAGCTGTTTTTAATTCCTCAAAGACTTGGGTTGCAACCTGAATGACATCAAGGGGCTGACTCAGCCATGCAACTACATTTTCTTCAATTTGCTTTTTTATATCCAGGAGAAGACCTCCAACTAAGATGGAAATCAAAAGATTCCTATGTTCTAGATTTAGAGCTTTGCCATTGGAATGTTTTTTCTCTCCTCTGGATACACTTAGCTTAGGTGAAAAGGCATAATAAAAAGTTCCTATCAGGCTCTGAATATCAGCTTCCTATTTGCCCAACTTCTGACCATAGAGCTACCTAAAAACATCCTTTTAATATCTTGTCAGATTTCAGCTGGGACAAACAATAAATATTCCTGGCAGTACTGAACCACCCCATGGACCCAGGAGCCATCCCCAAAGACCATGAAAAGATGCTGCCCTCCCAAGATCCAGAGCCACTCCCAAAGATAATCAAAAGAAAAAAAGACAGACAATTCCCCTGAGAGCTGGCAACAGTTGGTAGGACCCCTGCTGCAAATGAAGTGCAACCCACATTTCTGCCCAGCCATATCTAGCAATAAATACAGTACAACCCATATTTCTGTCTAGCCATGTTTTGGGGCCCCCAACCTGAGAGTTGCCAAGCCAAAATGTCAGGACACTAAATGAGACAAACAAAAAGGCAACAGCTGCCCCTGGGAGAGAAAGGATTGACAACCAATGGGTATGGATTTGGAAAAAATGGGTCTACATGAAAGTTTACCTTCCTCTCTTAACTGGGCACTACAGGGAGAGATACAGAAGAGCTGACTTTGGTAAGAATTCTCACCCTATGCTGACTTCTTTGGTTTTCCCAAGATCCCATCTGCAGACTCCAGAGCAATTAGGTTTTAAACTAGAGAGTGTATCTACCAGAATTTGGCAAAGTTTTCCATTAATTTTCATTTTAGTTTCCCCTTGGCTGTTTACAGGAATAACTGGTAGTGTTACTGCCCAAGGGGGATCATCTGCTCGCCGCAAGACAAGCCAATAGGCAGGAGGCAAAGTGGTAGGAGAGAAAGGACTCTGTTACAGCTTGTTAGCAAGAGGGAAGATGGCTGACTCATGTCCAAAAGAACCATCTCCCAGAACAAAGACTACAGGCCAGTTATATACGGGGCTGGTCTCCAGGTGGGGGAGTTGGGTAGTCTCTGGGTGGGGCAGACATATGGTCCCAGTTCCTGATAGTCCTTTGCTTACTGGATATGCATCAGAGAATGGAGCAATGCCTTATACCCTGATCTTTCAGTTGTCATTGATGATGGCTATCAGCATAGGCTCTCTGCCTGGGGGTCATCACATTCCTAAGGAACTCAAAGGAACAAAAGTTATCATCTTAAAGCAGCTGGGAGGGGCCAAAAAATCTACAAAGCATATCTGGGCTAGTTAATCAGAGGTCATTTAAAATTATAATATGGTTTCTTTTCTACAGTATGGCTTCCCTTATGTCAACCTTGTGTTGAGCTGGTATCAGTAGCAGTTTATTGGATAATTCCTCAGAGTGCTGACAACCCTGAGAGGGCCCACTAGGGGCCTTCTTTGAGGTTATATATGGGGTGTCTGTAATGCCACTAAATTGGCAGACTTTTGTTTATAGTCTTTAGTCTCCTCAGAGTGGAAAGGCAATTCAGATAGATGATTAGTAGACCATAAGTACTGAGGTAAAGGAGGATAGAGAGGAGTAGTAGGAGACATATCAGTCCTATAGTCTTTTGGTTTAGGCACCTCTTGTATCCTTAATTTTTGTGGTTTTTTTAAGATTTTATTTTTTTTCCTTTTTCTCCCCAAAGCCCCCCAGTACATAGTTGTATATTCTTTGTTGTGGGTCCTTCTAGTTGTGGCATGTGGGACGCCACCTCAGTGTGGTTTGATGAGCAGTGCCATGTCTGCGCCCAGGATTCGAACTGACGAAACACTGGGCTGCCTGCAGTGGAGTGCACAAACTTAACCACTCGGCCACGGGGCCAGCCCCAATTGTATCCTTAATTTTTCATTAGTGTCTTGCAATAAATACTTCCATGAAGCTATTTTGGAATCTTGAAGCCTTTAGGAGATGGTTGCATGCCAATTAAAATAGGTATCCCATTCTGTTTATTTGATTTGGGAACCATTACTTTCAAGTGCGTTTCTTAAATGAATGATCTTGTCTAATTGGAACATTCCCCATAATGGCCATTGTAATTCTAGATTGTCTTAGTAATATTTTGCCATTTTTGTAGATGTCTACAGCTTCCAGGACCCCAGTTCTTAAGCATAAAATAAGCAGGTGTGCTGGAAGGTGGCACACTCAATTCTTTGAAACTTGAGGATCCCATTTCTTTAGCTAAGCCTTGGGTCTCTTGAAGGCAAACAAATACCTAAAAGGGATGTTCTCCTGCTTTGAGGATTTTGTGGTGTTTCACAGTGTACCTCGTTGCATGGAAATTTTCTTGAGATGGACAAGTGACCTAGTGTTGCTCTAATACACTCCATAACCAACTTATCTTAGCATGGGAGTCATAGAGTTAGGTGGTGAGCACTCTATCAGCTCTTAGGTGCTCAGCCAGTGCCCACAATTTTGTGGCTTTCGCTTCTAAGATTTCCATTAGCAACAGATCTTTCATTCTTTTCAGGAGATGTCTTCATAGTGGCAGACACCCTAACAGCTTTTAATAGTCTGACTTGTACCTACTTAGATTTGCTGTGCCTTTGATTAAAAAAGTCTGAATTTCTTACCTTAATTGATTTCCAAAGTCCCCCGGTGGTTTATGCTGTGGACTTACCTCAAAGCTTTGTGAGTCTCCTAATGGCTGCCATCTTGCTTTCTTTAGATTGAAGGGTACCCATTATCTTCCCTTGAAATAGTCATCATGATTCAAGCAGAGTTACTGCCTGTGCACAGTTCCTAAGACCTGACTGGACCTCCAGAAGGCACTTCCTTGCAGATTGGGCCGGCTAGAAACCCAAATCTTGTGGCCCACTAAGTTTCACTGGGAAAATCTAAAGTCTCTCATACCCCAATTTTCACCCTATGAAAATTCTGGAGTCTCTCACACCCCAATTTTCCACCCAGAAGGATTAGGACAAAAAAACTCAAAGAGCTCAGAATGCAAAATAAGTGGAGCTTGATCCAAGAGAAGCTTCCCAGAGACTGCGGAGGGTCGCCAAAGAGGCAATGAACCAAAATGGCTGTATGGGTACCTTCACTTGCATCTAGGAGCCATGCCCAGAATCCTCAACAGCCATCTGCAGCTCCCATCTTGTCACCAAAACTGTCAAATGACAAAACTAAAACAGTTTAGTAATAAATATAATGTCCCTTATTTAAGGGAAAACAATCCATGGAGTGGGGGAGTACAGTGCCTCACAGGCAGCAGAGCACTGTTCCTCCAAGTTGACTTTTATAAAACTATAGCAGACTGTAAGTTTGAAAGCTCTTGCTTCCAATTAAAGGAGCATGTTTGAGTGAGAAAAGGGTTATTTCTAATTGTTAGTAATCTCAGAAACTTGACTTTAAATATCAAGAGTGAAACATAGGACATAGAACTGTGTGAACATAGATTTAACCCACAATACAGACAGTGGGAAGAATAAGTGAGGAAAGAGCTGCTTCCTTGTCCTAACATGAGAAGACATGGACGAGTGAGCAAAGAAGAAAAAGTCAGAAAGAACATGACTAGAATGTAAGCACTGATGAGTCTCTGAGAATGAGCCTAATGACCTAAACTCTAGGCTAATAAGCTCCGGTAGTTAACTGGGACAACAGAAACCCATACGTGCAGATCTCGCCCTCATGCGGTTGGAAGAATTCAGAGCAGAAGGAACTGTAGCCTAGCATCCCAAATTGCTCAAGAATCTTCAGTCTTATAGAGAACCACCATTTACTCCATGATTCCTGAGTGGTAGAATGGAAAGGCTTAGAGAAGTATAAAGGTAGAAGGACCTCAAAGGATTTTATACTCTCCAGGGTAGCAGGGGAACAGCGGCTTGAGATTTCCTATTTCTCCCTTCTCCCCCAAAAGGCAGAGAATGGCTGAGAGGATTAATGGGCAGCAGAAGATCTGAGATTAGTATGAGGAGGAGGAAATATTCCATGGAGACATTTGTTAGCTCTATAACAGTGTCTGAGAAGGTAAGAGGAGGAACAGAAAGTATAGCTGAGAGGCTAAGAAGCTGAAAACAAACAGCCTTTGGCAATTTCATAACGCTAAAGATGAAAATCAGATCCAAGAATCAACCAAGACAGAGGAATCCTATTATAGACCCTGAGCATTTAGTTTGTATTCCCAAAGGCATACATTCTAGGAGTAAATGTGAGCTGGAAATAAACTAGCCTTCACAAAGATTCAAGACCACCTTTGAATCAGCTAAAAGTCTAATTGGATTAAGCTGAACCAGCTACAATGTACTTACCTACCAAAAGCAAAAGAAAAATCTTCTCTGAAGAAAATAATATGATCTAAAAACATAACATCACATCTAACATTTTTCATATTAATTTATGGTACTCAATAGAAAAGAGACAACATAGAAAATAAGAAAAGAAAGGAACTGACTGAAAATTACATGAAGAGAAAAATCAGCAAATCAAAACAGACCTACCAGAGACCCAGATATTGGAGTCTGGACAAAATAATTTCAAAACAACAGAGATTAATATGCACTAATATTAAATGACAAAATGAAGAATTTCAGCCAAGAAGTAGAACAATATAAAAGAATCAAATAATTCAAAAATTGAAAAGTAAAAGTAATTGCAATAAATAGGTTTTCTAGAGGATTAGACAGCTCTGAAGAGAGATGCAGTGAATTAGAATGTGGCTCAGAATAAAATATCAAATATGAAGCACAAAGAGGTAACGAAATGCAAAATAAGAAAAATGTATAAAGATATATTAGTCATAGTGAAAGGGTCAATGAACAGGTATTTGGAGCCCATAAAGGAGAAAAAAGGAAAGATGGGATAGAGACAATATTTGAATAGAAAATGGTCACAAATTTTTAAAAGCTGAAGATACTTCAGAAAGCACTATAAACCATAGCAGCGTACATTAAAATAAAACCAGTTATTGGCACATCATAGTTAAAATGGCTGAAAATCAAATACAAAAATGAACATGAACAAATACAAGGTACAAAAGAAAGGGAAAAAAGGCAAAGAAATGCCTGGTTAAAGGAAAACACGTACACATTAGAAAATAAAAATTTAGTAATTACAACAAATGCAGCTTGATTATATCATGTGACAAAATTTGTCAGATTGAATTAGAAGAAAAGATCCTCATACACACTCTATTGGACACCTTCTTAAAAGAAATGTTACATAGAAAGTGGGAAGGGGGAAGCTATACCAGGCAAATAATGATAAAAATGAAACTGAAACAGTGTAAGTAATATTTTATAAGAGAGAATCTAAGCAAAAAATATTTTAAACTGTAAGTTTTTGAGTTATGTAATAAGAGTTTCAGCTACCACACCAAAATATGGGTTCCTTTTTAGTCACAGAGAAATTAAGCCAATGGTTGTAACCTTAATAGAATTCTCAGTAAGTATGAAACATAAAAAGAGAAGTAAATAAGACAAATCGAGCAGAATTAGCCTTCTAGGCTAAATTTGAACAGAAAGAGAACATTTGCTGCATTTGTTTTAAACATTCAATGAATATCCCTGTTTTATCATTTAATACCTTCCTCATAGGTTTCTTGTGAGGATTAAATGAGTTAAGGCCTGTAAAGAACTTAAAACAGTGACTTTCATCTAATATCTGTTCAATAGTATATATATTGTTGTTGTTGTTAGAGTATTGTCCCCTGGAGTAATATTTTCTAGAATAAATATGCTATTCTCAATGTCTTACTACACTGTAATTAGGATTTTTAAAAATTTATAGTGAGACTATTTTATTGCAGTTTAAGTTATTTCTCTGTATTCCAAAATGTGATGAGAGAGATCAGAGATGCTGAATATAGTTAGCTCCATTTAGAGTTTGGAACAGAATACTGAATAAGATGGTCCTTCAAAATAAAATAATTAATTCTTGAAAACAGCCCTTCAAAACTTTAAGGCAGGTATTATAATCACCATTTTGCAGATGGAGAAATTTAGACTCAGAAAGTTCAGGTGATTTGTTTAAACTCGTACACAAAAAAGTAAGGCAGAACCTGACCTTCTAAGTGCAGTGGTCTTGAAGTATACTCATAAATAATAATTAAATAAGTCCTTAACTTAGAGCCAACTGGCTATAGTGGATTATTATGATATAAGAAGAATCTATCTACAACTGCTTAATTTTCTATAAATTCAATTTGAAGCCAACAACATTGTCAGGGTAGACAGTTCTTGCTTATGGGAAACATTTCTGACATTCACTAGCTCATTTCATTTGACAGCAATTTTCCCCTCCCCATCCCCTCTCCCACCTTGCGCATCTAACATTTCCACTGCCTGCACTGAAGTCCATTCCATCTTCTCACCAAGGATTCAGCCTACAAAGTTGGAGATGCATAGCACATTTATCCAGAACATCACAATTAAAATGTACACCCAAACTCACCCAGCACCGTCCCATGAGATTTTTCTCATATTGATTGTATCCTTTTTATCCTATTTGCATTACCTTTCTAGTGGATCAGGCCCTTTTCAGTCTCCACTTCCTCAAATCTGTTCCAAATCCCACTTCCAGATTAATACTCACAGATCACCTGACTCCCCAGTGTCTGGCTGATAAAAGACAGCCTCCTCAGCCTGGCAATCATGTTCTCTCCAAATTGTACTTTCAGCCAAGTCTCCACAGTGTCCCTAACATTTTAGCTCCAGCTGCTTGGTTCTGAGAGTGAACTCCTACACAAATATTGCAGTTTCTGTTTCTGCTTGAGCTACTCATTTTGTCTGAAATGTTCTACTCAATCATATTTTCATATAAAAAAAGAGGAAGAAGATTTTACAAGATTACTGTATTGGTTAGTGGTCAGTTGCAGAGACAAAAGCCTATCTAGCTAGTTTAAAACCAAAAGAATTTATTATAGTGCACTAAATGGCTTACAGCATTCTCAGGACTGCAAAAGGAACAGGTTCTAGGTTGATACTCAAAACCAGTACCATTGCAAAGGACCATCAATACCTCTTTGATGGGGAGACAACTTGCTTCAGATCCACATTGCCACAGGGAACTACCAAAATCAGGAGATGGCCACTATCAAGAAGCCACTGCTACTACAGGCCTCAACACCACACTGAGACAGCTAGAATCACCAATTTGATTCCCCATGCTTTATCTCTCAACATCCCTGAGGCTAGTGGCGGGACCCTGGGATCTCTGCCAACACTACCAAGGAAGGAGGTGAGGAGGTAGGAAAATTGCTTCCTGGGCATAACAGCAGAAACAGTAGAATTAGGCCTTCACTTCAATTCTGTCCTCCAAATCTCACATGCAAGCACGTCATTGGTCAAACCATGCTAGTTGCAAAGGCTTATGAGAAATGCAGTTTTTAGCTTTCCAGCCTCTTCGTTACAGGAAGCACATTAGTAGTAGAAGAGTGGAATAGATGTCGCATGCTAAGCTACCATCTCCACTGCAATTATATTTCCGTGGTACCCATTCCAAACCCACCATGAATGTGCCACCAAGTGGCCCCTCACTTCTCTGAACTCCCATACACACTAGTTTCTACATTTGTATGCGTTCTCTTCTTTTCTAAGTGTGTATTCTTTTACTGGGTTATAAATTCCTTGAGAACAAGACATTGTGTCTTTCTACAAATTTGTGGACTCCATAGTGTCTTTCAGAATATAGATGTCATTTCTCTATAAAACTTTGTATACTCACAATGGAGATATTTAGTAAATATTTAATTTCTTATTAAATAAATAATATTTAATCATTAAAGAATTAATGAATGAACAAATGAACAAATATGAATGTACTTAGGTCCTTGGAAGCAGAGAATAGGTCCCTGAAGAAAGAGAAATGCTACTGATTTTTAAAAGGGAAATGGTAACCACAAGACTTTGGCAACTCAGGGTGGAAATTAATAGACCTGGGTTGATAAAACAACTAAGAGCACAGAAAAAATTCACAAAAACCAGATTTATCTACATAAAAATTATTCTGGGATCAGTGTTTATATTAGAAATAAGACTTCTGCTTTTTGTCTTAATTTATTCAAGAAGAAGTGAGGAAAATATGATATAAAATGTCTCCTGGGATTTTTGTAAAAATGATAAAAAAGTGAAAGATAGTTAGAAGATGAATAAGTTCTGGGGATCTAATGCACAGCATGGTGACTACAGTTAATAATACTGTATTGTATACTTGACATGTGGTAAAAGAGTAGATCTTAAGTGTTCTCACCTTGCAAAAAAAAAAGTAACTATGTAAGGTGATAGATGAGCGAATTAACTTGACTGTGACAATCAACTTACAATGTATTCATAACTCATCACATTGTATCTTAATATACAATTTTTATTTGTCAATTATGCCTCCATAAAGCTGGGGGGAAAGACGAAAGATATAAATTAACAAATATCTGATGTGATTGGGGCTCAATCATGTGAAATTCTCTAAGGGAATGAGATGGATGCAACCTCCCTTCAGGGTATATTCTACTGTCTGGAGAGACATAAGGAGGATTAGTAGGTGACGTTACGCAGGAAGCAGGTGGTGTAACACACTGAAGAGAGTACACTGATTAGCACAGAGATGGTATTTTGATTTGTGAGTCTGAAGAGCACAATAAAAATCTGCTTTTAATATGAACTCGAGAGTCTTATGTGAAACGTACTGGTTGTCAAGGACACCTTTATTTATCTTTCTCTCTAAACAAAACCAACCCAGTTGTTCAACTGTGATTTATAGACAACTTCTCGGGGATTATTCATACTTTAATCTGAACTCCTTGGGAAATAAAATTTACCAAAGCCAGTGTTGTTTTATTTTCAGTAGCAGACAGCTTGGGAGTAAGAAAGACTTCTCAAAGTTCAACATTTTTCTTAATCTAGTCTATTAATATACAATCTTTAATAACTGTTTTAAAACTCCACCAGGGAACCTTGTGAAAAACATATAATGATAATGGATTAGTACAAACATCATATTTAATTCCTGAAAACATCTGTGATTTTTGTCATTGTTGTAACTTAGCATTTCATTGTTCTTTGCCTATTATTAATGAGACACTGATAATTACTTCTTCCATTGTTAGTTGAAATGAAAAACTCTTCAAATTAACAGCTGTCATATATTAACTTACTTATAAAAACTTTCTTCATTATAGTCATTATTGTCATTCTCATAGTCATGACTATAAATTAATGTCACTGATTTTTTAATGCCTGTCTGTGACAAAATCTGCTGCTATTCACCAATGCCTTTCTTTCCTTGTTCTGTAAGAACCAAACTCCAGTTTTTAGCTAGGCACATAATTAGCTAAACAGAATAAAGACAATATTTCCCTAGCCTACCTGTCTGCCAGGTGTAGGCATGTGATTGACTTCTGGCTAGTAGGATGGAAAGGGAAATGATGTGTGCAACATCAAGTCACACTCCTAAGAGAAGGGCGCTTTTCCTCTCACTGAAATGTGGCCCTGCTGGTGAGTCATCACGACCATAAAGATGAGGGCAACACTCCAGGCTGTGCTGGAGCTAAGCTCATGCCCACTTGCCAGAGCTGACAGTCAAATTTTCAGGAATTTTCCAAGCCAGTGGTTAAAGCATTGGTAGCTTAAAATCAACTATTATTGAGTATTTACACCACAAAAATCATCAATCACCACAAGTCAGGAATTTTTTTTTGAGAGAACCAGTTTACCTGCACACCTCTGGCAATACACAAGGGATAGGCAGGGCAACAAGACAGAAAGAATCCGGGTTCTTATATAATCGTAGTACAAGTTCTGGACTCCTAACGCTTAGACTACTACATGAGTGAGAAATAAATTCCAGGTTAAGTCACTGTTATTTATTTATTACAGATGCTGAAAATACTACATAATCAAAATGTCTACAATGCCTTCAATTATACACCCAAAAAGGGCTGCCATCTTCTGTGGGAGCCGATGCAGTCTGACAAAGCTGCTATGTTTCCTACTTAGAGATCAGTCTTATATGTAAATTAGTGATCTACAAATACATAACTTCAAATATTCCATTTCTGGAAGCTTAAAATAAAAGACTATATTAAATATACATGCCTTTTTAAAAAAGAAAGCTTTGTGGAAAGAAACAGTAGCAAATACACTTGCCTCTGAGGCTGATATAGTTTATGTGATTTTGCAAGAAACTTTGAGCTTTCTAGAAGTCTCAGCAAAAAGGGAAACACAGGGAATGGTGTAACTCTTATTATCTCAAAAAAGATGAGAAATCTGCTCAAAAAAGAGAGAAAGAAAAATTTCACCAGTACTGCATTCACAGAAAGAATAACTGTATGAGTTCTTTCACAAGAGTAATTAAATAATTTTTAAAAGCAAATGATCAACATTTTAAGGATGTTTTATGCAAATTAAAGCATTCATAAGAAAGTAAATTTTTACCAATTATTGTTCAAGATCCAAGAGACTATCAATGAAATATATTTCAGTGAAGATATTTCTGAAGTTACTTATCCAAAACTATAGCTTTCTGGAAATCTAATTTGATTTAAAGATAGAACTCAAGATACATGATAAAATTTATAGATTCCTTATTAGATTCATAATTTTTTAACAAAAATTACATTTATCAATTTGATGACCTATTTTTCACCAAGTGACTTAAATGAATTTTGGCAGTTTTTCTAAATGGAATCTTTTATCAAAAGAAGATATATTTCTGAGACTAAATTATTGTTAACCATATGCCTCAGACTAAAATAGTTCTAGAAATGGAGTGGTAGTAAGTTTTACACACTCATTAATCAGAGTATGCATTTAAACTCCATAAATAAATGTCTTATACTAACATAAGTGTTCTATGATTTTATCTATCTAAAGAAAATGTTGACTTTTATTTAAAATGTAAACCTTTACAGACTTTAGTTTATTATAGAGTAGATTTCATGAGCAAATTAATTTGTTAGACTAACTAGTTTTATTCATAATATGTCTTTTTGTTTGTTTAAGGTCACCAACAGTGAGATTGGTGCCAATGTTGGCGTCTGGTCTGGTTTGACCTGGAGAACTTCACTTTATAAATCATTATCGACTTCCCAGGTAGCCTCCACAAGATCACAGTGTAGCTAATTCTTCTAAAACCTGGGATAAAAGTAACACCTGCCATTTACCTCTGAGAGGCAGACTTTCCTGAGTATAGATTTCATTTGGGAGTAGGAAAGCAGACTTGGACATTCTAATACTGCCACAGGGCCAGTGGCCATGATGAAATTACACTGTTTTTCTGTCAAAATTTCTCAGCAACAAAAGGAAAAGACTGGCAAATATTATGTACGGCCAATTTCATATCTAAATTATCCTGTATTATTACTGAAAGCTCCAACTGCATGGTGCTTTAGGGCTACACCTACATGGCATTTTCAGCCCACAGTGGCATGTCATAGGGTTTTTGCATGAAGAGGTGCCTAGAATTGGGTATCAGAGCAAGAATTCATGAAAAGGGTGTTGTTAATGGATGGATAGTGGTAACAGGAATGAGAAGTTGATTACAGTCAGGGAGCATTGACCTAAGAAGCTGGTGTATGAAGACAACAGAGGCCAGGTTTCTTCTTGTCAGAAAAGAGTTTCAACTATGGAAAGGAAGAAAACTAGAATGAATCCTGTGGTGTCGAATTGGTGATGATGTGGACTCAGCGATAGATAGATAGATAGGGAGATAGGTAGTTAACTAAACTTATGTGTGTATATATGCGTGTGTGTATAATATTCTCTTCTATATAAGATGTATTTGAATATATATATTTGTATATGCAAATATAGAATTAATAAAAAAAAAATACAAACTAGTCCCTTGCTGTGTCCACTCAGAGGGCCTGGGAACAGCAATATCCCAATAGTGATAAGCTCACTTGACATCTAATCTTGATTTTCAAATATCATTCTTTTCTAAAAGGAACTAGAGCTCTTTAAAGAAGTGGTGAATTCCAGGGCTGGGACAAAGAAAGTACAAGATGAGCCTGAAGTATCTTTAGGTGAAAGCAAGGAATTGCTCAAAGAAAGATGGGGCCATGTCAAAAGGATGCAGAAACCACCTTGAAGGGGCTCTAACTGACCAAATCTAATAAAATTTGAGTATCAAAATAAACAATG
Source organism: Equus quagga (assembly GCF_021613505.1). Taxonomy (NCBI): domain Eukaryota; kingdom Metazoa; phylum Chordata; class Mammalia; order Perissodactyla; family Equidae; genus Equus; species Equus quagga. The sequence continues at coordinate 124,318,243 of NC_060270.1, read as the reverse complement.
ATACTAATGGATTATAATTCATTAAACAAAATATAAATACATGACTCTCTATTTTAATTAATTAGTTAAGGCGAGAAGAGAAAGCTTTTTTCTCCCAGTGAAATGCCAACCAATAAATGCAGAAGTAATGATGGAATCAAAAATCACTGTGTGGCAAGCGTCATCCTAATAATTCAGCTGAGAAGCATTAATGGATGCTAAAACAAGCTCATGAAAATTTGATGAGGAATGGGATATTTATATATTCTCAAAGCACCTCCCCACAAAATAGTTATAAATTACAAAGAGAAAAAATTACATAGGAAATCTGGCAAACACCAGCTGAATCTAGTGATGAAATCAGTAAAGAAACAAATCAAAATTGTGTACCATCTGAGCAAATACAAGTATAAATCAGCATCACATTTGTGATATTCCTGACAAAAATACATACCCTGAATCTATAATGAGGAACCATCAGACTGAAACAAAGTAAGGGACGTTCTACAAAATAACTGTCTTGTAATTTTCAAAAGTTGCATGATCGTGAAGGCAAGGAAACACTGAGGAACTGTTTCAGATTTAAGGTGGCTAAAGAGACATCACCACTATTGATTGCAACACGCAGTCCTTGACGGAATGGTTTCAGCAGAAGTGATGTTATTAGGATATTTGGTGAAAGTTTAATTGAGTCTGAGTATTTGATGGCAGTAAAGTATCAGTGTATTTATTCATTTTGTGATTTTGATGGTTGGATTGTGGTTATGTAGGAAAATGTCCCTTTTTTGTAGGAATTACATATCAAATATTCTTGGGTGATAGATCATCCATGTCGGCAACTTACTCTCAAACAGGTCAGGAAAAAAGATCTTTTATACTATTCATGTAACTTTTCTGTAAGTTTGATACTGTTTCAAAATAAATATAAAAATATAAATTTAGAATTCTTAAACTCTTATAGGTAAAATAAAAATCTGGAAATTTTATGGCTAAACTATGCTCAAATATTCCACAAAGAAAATTTGTTTCTAGTAACATAATATTCTCTTTGAAAAAAATCAAGACTTCAGGGGCTGGCCCAGTGGCATAGCCATAAAGTCTGAGCGCTCCGCTTTGGGGGCCCAGGATTTATAGGTTTGGATCCTGGGCATGGACCTATACACCACTCATCAAGCCATGCTGTGGCGGTGTCCCACATACAAAAAAGAGCAAGGCTGGCACAGATGTTAGCTCAGCGACAATCTTCCTCAAGCAAAAAGAAGAAGATCAGCAACAGAAGTTAGCTCAGGGCTGATCTTCCTCACCAAAAAAAATAAAAACCCAAGATTTTTTATTTTTCTTATGTAAAAATATGGCTAACACAGGTAGAACTAATATCTCATGTTAGAAGTCAGAAAAGTGGTTACCTTTGGTGGTGGGAAAAGGTGAAACTGACTGAAAGGTGACAAAAGACTTCAGATTCAGTGCAATCTCTACAAAAATTCCAACAGCCTTTTTCGTAGAATTGGAAAGGCCAATCCTCAGATTCATATGGAACTGCAAGGGGCCCTGAATAGCCAAAATAATCTTGAAAAAGAAGAATAAAGTGGAGGACTGAAACTTCCTAACTTCAAAACTTACCACAAAATTACAGTAATTAAAAGTACGGCACTGGCATAAGGACATACAGACAAATGGAAAAGAACAGAGAGCCCAGAAATAAATTCACACAGACAGCCAATTGAACTTGATAAGGGTGCCAAAACCATTCAATGGGGAAAGGACAGTCTTTTCAACAAATGGTGCTGGGAAACTGGATATTCACATGCAAAAGAATGAAGTTGGCTTTGTCTTACACAATGTATGACAATTAACTCAAAATGCAGCAAAGACCTAAATTTAAGAACTAAAACTATTAAACTCTTAGAAGAAAACATTGTGGGAAATCTTTGTGACACTGGATTTGGCAACAATTTCGTGGTTATGACACCAAAAGTGCAGGCAACAAAAGAAAAAAATAGATAAATTGAACGTCACCAAAACAAAGAATTTTTGTGTATCAAGGGATACTACAAGAAAGAAAAAAATACCCTTTAGGAGAAAATATTCGGAAATCCTATGTCTAACAAGTGATTAAGATCCAGAACACACAAAGAACTCCTAAAACAACAGAAAAACAAGCAACACAATTCAAAAACGAGCAAAGGCCTTGAACAGATGTTTCTCCAAGAGAAAATATATAAATGGCCAATCAGGACATGAAAAGATGCTCAATATCATTACTCAATAGGGAAACACAAACCAAAACCACAATTAGATAGCACTTCCTACCTACTAGAATGACTGTAATAGAAAAGAATGGAAAATAACAAGTGTTGGCCAAGATGTGAAGAAATTGGAACCCTCCTGCCTTTCTGGTGGGAGTGTAAAATGGTGCAGCTGCTGTGGACAACGGTTTGGCAGTTTCAACGGGTTAAACATACAACTACCATATAACCCAGCAATTCTGCTCTTAGGTATATATCAAAAGAATTGACAGCAGGGACTTAGATATCTGTACACCAATGTTCATGGAGTACTATTCACAACAGCCAAAAGAGGGAAACAACCCAATTGTCCATCATCAGATGAATGGACAAACAAAATGTGATATATACACAATGGAACATTATTCACCCATAAAAACAAATGAAATTTTGATATATATATAATAACATGAACGGATCTTGAATACATTATATTCAATGAAATAAGCTAGACACAAAAGGACAAATATTGTATGATTCCTCTTATATTCATAGATGAGAAAGTAGAATAGAGGTTTCCAGACGTTGGAGGCGTGGAGAGGTGGCTTATTTTTTAATGTGTACAGATGGAGATGATGAAATGTTTTGGGTATAGGCAGTGATGATGGTTTCACAATACTGTGTATGTATTTAATGCCACTGAATTGTACACTTAGGAATGGTTAAAATGATAATTTTTTTTAAAAAAGGGTGCTGGTTCTAACTAATGTATTTCTTGATCAAAGGCCTAAAGATATGGATATATATATTTACCTTCTCAAAACTATACAATTATACACTTATGATTTGTGTTCTTTTATAAAGTATGTTATTGCTTCCATATAATTTATATTAAAATAACAAAATATTTAGTTTGTCCTATTGATACATTTTCTATAGTAAATAACATAAATGATATATGGTAAAAATGAAACTGTATTGTTATTTACTTGGACCTCAGAAAGTTACACACAATCTTTATATTCAGGTCCTTAGGCCATAAGTTCAGTCATTTAACATAAAAATGAAAATGAGAGGTTTGCATTGCTACATTAGTTTTCATTACAAAGTACTACAAATTGAAGGACTTAAATGACAGAAATGTATGTCTCACAGGTCTGGAGTCTAGAAGTCCAAAATCAGCAGCATGGCTTCCTTTGGAGGACTGAGAGAGAGAAACTCTTCCATGCCTCTCTCCTGGCTTCAGGGGGTTTGCTGACAAATTTTGGCATCTCTTGGCTTGGGGAAGCATCACTCCAACTTCTGCTTTCGTCTTCACATGGAATTCTCCCCGTGTGCATCTCTGTGTCCAAATTTCCCCTTTTAGTAAGGACACCAGTTGTCTTGGATTAGGGGTCCACCATACTCCAGCATGGCCTTGTCTTAACTAATTATGTCTACAACAACCCTATTTCCAAATAAGGTCACATTCTGAGTGGGGGTTAGAATTTCCAACATGTGAATTATGGGAGGACAAAATTCAATTCATAACAACTACCTTGTCCTTGAGTTAGATCTATTTATTTATAAAGGTCAAATAGTAGACATATTGGAGCTTCTTAAGCTTATCAACAGATTTTTCTTTGTAACACTGATATTGCTGAAGTCAGTGAAAAGTGCAAGGATACCCACGCATTTGGGGCATAATTTTACATGACATCATACATTTTTCTAGGAGGTTAGTTCTGAGCTTTATCTTGTTTCTAATGCATTATAAAGTTTGTATTTTCTCAGTTTTAAGTAAATTGCCCAGATTTACAGCATTACTTAATAATAAAATAAGTATTTGAAACAAACAAATCAATTTCAGTCATTGTCTCTCCTGTGGTCTCCATTTTTATTTATTGGAAGTTTCTCTATAAAAGCCACGGTAAAAGCATCTTTCTTTCCTAGGAATGTCAGGAATTACACGAATGTTTTAATGCATCCTTTGGTAGTTACCTAGCCATCCATCACCCTCAAGTAGAGCAAACACCCCCAGTGATAGGCGCTCCCTCATCTGTTTTACTGCGGCAGCAGCTGAAAGCTTTTTCTGCAATCAGTGTTGCAAAGAGATAACTTCCAATAACCACTGGAAATCATTCTAACACACATGCTAAATACATTACTCAGTAGTAAAACTATTTAAATTTTTCATCCCTGGAAAGAAATCTAATAATTATGGAGGCCATGTGGTACTCTCAGGATGACTGTGAAATCCTCTTTGATGTTAAGGCATATTGATAAAAATAATTAATCACCCTATAAATATGTGATTTTATTCTTTGAATCCTTTCCACAGAACACTTACTTTTAGATAAGGGAGATCAGATTTTTGTTGAAGCGAATGACAAGAACCATCTGCTGAGTTAAGTAACTATTTGGACTTTGCACTAAAATCGGAATAATCCCATATCTCAAATACATCAAAGGTATGATTTAGAGAGAGCTTGCCTATTGTTGGAAAATCAGCAACGAAATAATGAAAGATTCTTTTCTCTATCCTCTATCAGAAACTGGCATTCCAAAGCACAGGGCGTCCTTGACACCCCTCCCAGAATGAGGCTGCTAGGGTTTACACTTCCCAAGGCCTGCCAGAACATTAATAAGCAAATCTTCTCACTGTGACTTTATAAAAAGAATTGTCTGTAACTGGGACCAACAGGGGAGAAAGCCACCAGCTTTGTTCGGGAAATATGAGGGGGAGTAAAGCACTCTGTCTGGCCCCAAATAACTCTTGCACTTCCAGTCCACAAAGCCTTCACATTTTGAAGTCAAGGATTATTTCCAGGAAACCACAATGAAACAGGATTTGCCATGAAGTGTTAAAAAAGCAATAAAGCATTAACAAGGATTTGTTAGCCAAATTTTTAATGCAGCTGTGGGAACTGAGGAAATGAGACAGGGCAAGTATATCCTGATGGATAATGAAGGAGGAAAGGCCCAAGACACTCAGCTCAAAAGGACAGCCTGAGGGTGGTGCTTCAGAGGCAGTCTGGATTCTGGAAAGCTGGGGAGACATGCGTGGGTGCTTGCAGAACGAGGAGAGAGAGAGGCACAGGGATTTCCTCTGTGGATTCCATGAAGCTCACTCTGTGTCCAGGCCAGGAAAACAAAAGAATAAAACTTGGAACTAACACAGATAATCTCCAAAGACCTACTTATTTGTCATGTGAAATGTATTTACTTTGAACATACTAAAACAGAAGTTTGTATCAAGTATTTTGTTCCCAACTAAGGGGAATGAAGGAACAAGAACTAGAAAGAAAAGCCAGCTCCTGACATCCAGGAGTTAGCATAGTGGTGACATTGAGACCTTGGGTTCTCTGCTGAACAGAAATAATCATGCAGAACATCAATATCAGACAACGCTACTCTGTGACCAAGATGGATCAAGGCAAAAACAAACCACTCCATAAGCACATCTGAACACAGACAAAATATGAACCTTGTACAGGCACAAAATTCTAAACACTCCCCACTGCCAGCCAATATGACTCTTTTTACCAATCACTGCTTTAGTCTCTACTCTAGTCTACCCTCCCTAAAGATTTATTTAGAAGCCAGTCATAGAATTGTCCTCTCTTTCTGACAACAGCCAATCTGTAGCAAACCCTCAATTACTTGGACCCTCCCCAAAATCACCCAACCAAAGCCCAAATCCTATAACAAGTCCTTTCTAACACCCTAATACCAAGGTGCCCCAGACTCTCTCATGGTGTCCATTCTCCCTCACTATGATGAGTAATAAACCCAAGTTGCTGAACTGCAGATGTGTTCCTGGTAGTCTTTGGCTAGGATATTGACAAGAATTACTGAAATTTCCCCAAAATAAAATTAGATCAAACCAATTAGGGTAATTTCTGCTGTTGATATATGAGGCCTTACTTACTTCATCTCTGTAATCCTATAACGGCAACAACAAAGCTTTAATTTGGCCTTAAATAATCTATTAGCCACCTAATTTCTCCTCTCTCTATAGCAATTGCTTGATAGGTCAGTTCTGAACTCTGGGAAGGCTAATGTGTACATTTTTGTTTCTCTGAGATGTAAATACATCTTTCCCAATCAGTAAACTATTGGTGGACTCCTATTGAACCACACCTCCAGTGTTCCTGCCCCACTGTAATACCTCCCCATGTTGACTCTGAGCTTGTCTATACACCTGGCTTGCCCTATGGGACATTAGCAAATGTTATAGATTGAATTGCGTCCCTTTCCAAATTCACAGGTTGAAGCCCTAACCCCCAATGGGATTATATAAGAGAAAGGGCCTTTAAGGAAGCTCTTGAAGTTAATAAGGTCATGGGGTAGAGCCTAAATCCAATAGGACTGGTGTCCTTATAAGAAGAGGAAGAGACACCAGGGATGCGTGAACACAGAGAAAATGCCTTGTAAGGACACAGTGAGAAGTTGGCCATCTGCAAGCCAAGGAGAGATGCTTCATGAGAAAAGAACCCTGAAAGCAACTTGATCTTGGACTTCCAACCTCCAGAGAAATGTGAGAAATAAATTTCTGTTGTTTAGGCCACCTAGTCTGTTGCATTTTGTTATAGCAGCCCTAGTAGACTAATGCAGCAAAAATGATGCAAGCAGAGTCTCAATAAGTGTGTGTATATTAGAACATTCTCAGGACCCTGAAACCACTATGCAGTGGAGAAACTCAAGTTTGACAGATTGTGAGATCACATGGAAGAGAACCAAGAAACTCAGCTACCACTCAGAACTGAGGCCACAGACATATGGCCCCAGGGAAACCATCCCTACCATCTGCCAGCCATTTGAGCCACCCAGCTGAGGTCCCAGACATCATGGAGCAGAGATTATTCCCTGCCCAAATTCTTGACACATAGAATCATGAACACAAAAATAAGAGTATTGTTTTAACCTCCTAAATTTTGAGATGGTTTGTCAGACAGCAATAGATAAATAAAACAGAAATTGGTACCAGAAATGAGATGCTACCATCACAAACAACTAAAACATGTAACATTGTCTTGGTAACTGGGTGGAGGGTATGAAGTCTCGTATTATAGTTCTCCAGAGAAAAAGAACCAATAGGAGACAGGTACATACTCACACACCTCACACACATATACCAGAGAGAGAGAGATTTCAAGGCATTGTCTCATGCATTTGGAGGGGCCAGAGACTTCCAGATCTGAAGAGCAGGCTGGCCAGGGAAGAGCTGATGCTACAGCTCGAGTCCCAAGGCGGTCTGGGAGAAACATTCCCTCTTCATCAGAAGACTTCAGTCTTTTTTCTCTTAAGGCTTTTAACTGATTAGATGGGGCCCACTCGCATTATCAATGGCAATTTGCTTTAGTCAAAGTCCACTCATTTAAATGTTAACAGAATATAACAGAACACAAAGAAACACAAAGATAAAAAGAATAGAGAAAAAATAAAACAGAAGATTCAAGAACTGTATGACAAAATCATATGCTCTATCATATGTGCAGCTGACATCCCAGAATGAAAAGAGAGAAAAGAACAGAAAAAAATACTTGAAAAAATAGTGCCTGAGAATTTCAAATATTAAGGAAAACAACAAACCACAGATTCAAGAAGCCTAGGGAACTCCAGCAAGAGAAGCATCCTTCAGACCATAAATAAAAGAACAAATTATACCCCAGGCAAGTAGAAGGAATGAAATAAGAAAGGTAAGAGTCAAAATCAGTGAGATTGGAAACAATAAAGAAAATTAATAAAACTAATATCTGGTTATTTGAAAAGATCAAAACATTTGATAAATTGCTAGGCAAATTAGTCAAGGAAAAAAAGGAATGAATACAAATTATCAATATCAGGCATAAAAAAGGAGGATCACTGCAGATCCTCCTATATTAAAAATGATAATTTAGGAATATTTTGAATAACTTTATGTCAATAAACTTGATAACTTGGATTAAAAGGACAAATCCCTTGAAAAACACAAACTACGGAAACTCACTCAAGAAGAAATAAAAAACCTGCATAGCCCTATATCAACATCACCAAACTTTTCATCAAAAGACCACACAGTAATTATTTTAGACTTTGCAGTCCACAGAATGTCTGTTTCAATTACTCATTTCGGCTGTCGTAGTGCAGAAAAAGCCAGAGACAATACATAAACTAGTGGCCATGGCTACTTTCCAACAAAATTTTATTTACAAAAATAGATGACTGCCCCATAGCCCATAGTTTGCCAACCTTTGTCCTATATCTAACAATCCAATAAATGAATGAATGCCTATGATATAGCAGGCATCGTGCTAGGTGCTAAAGAAACAATACTGAACAGAACAGATCCTCAGCTCTCAGAGAGGTTACCCTCCAGTCACTGATACAAATAAACAGACAATTAAAATATAATCTGCTGACTGTAACAATGGAATTAGTGCAATATTCTGTACAAGCATGTTGGAAAGACATCTAACCCAGATTGTACGGCTCAGAAAAATTACCAGAAATAAATTTACCTAATTTGAGAAATTCACCAGAAGATGAAGGGGATATAGTATCTCAGGACCCAAAAAAAGATCAGGTACAAAGATATCATAAAGATAAGCTACAGGGAATGCTAGAACCAAAAAAACTTCAGTATGAATCAAGTTTGGAAGGCAAATTGTAGAATAGTACATAAAGAATAGAGCATAGCTGTGCTAAGCCATTGCTGTAATCGAGGAGAGAAATAATAGTGTTCTGAACTAAGTGGATTGGGATGGCAAGAAGTGCACAAGTTCAACGGATGATTGGATGGATGTGGAGAATAAGAGAGAGCAATGAGCAGCCAGCTTTGATGGCCTAGCCATTAAAGTTCGGCACACTGCACTTCAGGGGCCCAGGCCGGGTTCCTGGGCATGGAACTACACCACTCATTTGTTAGCCATGCTGTGGTGGCAGCTCATGAAGAATCAGAAGAACTTACAACTACACACAAGTATATACTGGGGCTGGGGGGCGAGGGGGGGCGGGGGTAGGATAAAGGAGGAAGATTGGCAACAGACGTTAGCTTAGGGCAACTCTTTCTCTTCCAAAAAAAAAAAAAGGGAGCCTTAAGAATACTTTTTTTTAAAAAAAGATAGTGCAATGACGAGATGAGAGCCAAGGAATCCAGCATTCTGGTTTGAGTAAGCTCGGTAGTGATGTCATTTTTCGGATATAAGGAACTCAGAAAGAATAATCTACCTACGTGTCTCTGAAGATATTAGGTAATTCCAATCATAAAATAAATAAGCCCTGGGATGTAATGTGCATGGTGACTATAGTTAATACTGTATTATATATTTGAAAGTTGCTAAGAGAGTAGATCTTAAATGTTCTCATCCCAAGAAAAAAATGTGTAACTATGTGTGGTGATAGATGTTAACTAGACATGTTGTGGTGATCATTTTGCAGCATACACATGTATCATTATGTATACTCTTGAAATTAATATGTCAACTATATCTCAATAAAATGTTGACAAGACAAAAAACGTTAGGTAATTTAACAAATATATATTGTGTCTATAATGTAACAAGAACTATATTTTAGACATAGCCCAGTTGTCTGCCATCCCATAAGTCCAATGTAGTGTTTGCATTTGTCCCTTTCCCTCCAGCAGAGACTGATATCCTTAAAGGAATGTGTTTCCTGTGTTTATTACATTGAAGTCAGTGACTAGCTCATGTTTAGCATCTAGGAATAGACTACGACCAACTTCAATGATGAAAAACCATTGAAATAATATCAGTCTACACTTCCTACACAAATATATGCAATTTTTTTTTTGAGGAAGATTAGCCCTGAGCTAACATCTGCCACCAATCCTCCTCTTTTTGCTGAGGAAGACTGGCCCTGAGCTAACATCCATACCCATCTTCCTCTACTTTATATGTGGGACGCCTACCACAGCGTGGCTTGTCAAGCAGTGCCATGTCCGCACCCGGGATTCGAACTGGCAAACCCGGGCCGCCAAAGCAGAACATGCGAACTTAACTGCTGCGCCACCGGGTCTACCCCCAAATATATGCAATTTTCAGGAAGTTTTATAGTTTCCTATTTTACTCTCTTCAATCTCATTATTCATATGTACATACTACTGGGTGAAAAAACTTAGTATAAAAATTTAAAGATGTAAGAAATCATATAGCATCTAATTCAGTATCTTCAGAACACATACAAGGAAATTGAGGGTGACATCAGAAGCAGTTGTCAAATGTTTATACAGAAGAGACGTAGGAAGGAGATGAGATGAGTAGACTAGCTTTGATGCTGCCTTTGTGTAACATTTTACACACGATAAGGAAATGTCAATTGTCCTTATTGATGAAGTCATCTCTGTGTGTCTGTGTGTGTGCATGGGTGGGGTCGGGGCAGTGTAGGGGAGTGCCAATGGAAATTAGGAAGACATTAAAATTCCCCTAAGGCCCACCTTGAGCTCCTATTGAATGGCTTATTTCTTTCATTTTGGTTTGACTTTAGAAAGAATTTCAAATAGTTTCATTTTCATAGAGACAAACTTTTAAGTATCAGAAAACTTTTAGAATCAATGACAGTATTAGTATCATTACTAACAGACGGCTGAAGCCAAATAACTTTCTAAACATTTAAGGAGAATCTTAAGATCTGATTAAACTATAAGTAATAACTGAGAAAGCTACAAATGCTGCAAATATACAAAGACTGTGGGTTGGATAAGCCACAAAAAAGCATAGATGGACAGAACACTTAGAATATATTTTAGGTGCATAGGAACTAAGGAGTTTTAATCCATTCTGTTAAAGCCAAAAAGGAAACAGTCCACCCCTCCCCCATGTTATGCTATTAATGAATGGATAATAGATTTCAAAAATATAGCACTGAGTAATAATGGGATAGGTCACGGAGGAACCAGAATACCACTGGCACTGAGTGAATGGCTTTTACTGGCTCTGCGTGACCTTTGAAAGGTGATTCCTGCCACCAGAGTAAGCATAGCAGAGGACAGCTAAAACAAAGGTAGAACAGCTGACTCTTTTAAACGGAGCAAATGGAGTTTCATGGAAAATTTGAGTACTCTAAAGGTATGCTCTTTTAAACAATGTCAGGCTGTTCCTAAACCAAATAGACAGAATGAGTTAAAAGTGATTTCCACGTTAACATAGCCCCTCTCCTCCCAATTAATTATTGAGGAAGAGAAGGAGTTTGATCTTAGTACCAACATTGATCATATTCACTCCAGTACTAATTAGCATCTCTTCCCTAAAGCATAACTTTAATGCCGTAAATAAAAATCAGGAAAACAAAAGAGCCTTAACTACTCTTTCTAATGTGAAGTAAATACACAGTCGTCCCTCAGTATCAACTGGGAAGTGGTTCCAGTAACCCACGCGGATGCTGGAGTCTCTTAGTCATATAAAATGGCGTAGTACAATGAATACAGTCCACTCTCCCTCTCCCCAGATTTCGCGTCCATAGATTCAACCAACTGCGGATACAGAGGGCAGACGTGTTGTACTCCAACAACAAACACCTCAAATGTGCTGTTGAACTATGTTCTGAAATTTCTAAGAAAAAGGTAAAAAAAAAAAAAAAACTAACCTGAAAACTAAGCTCTTAGTTATAGAATACAGTAATAGAAGATGAACTCATTAGCTGAAAGTTTGCAGAAGTTGACTTTGACCAAAGGAAATCCAATTATGAATGTAAGTCTCTATCAATTAAGAGTTAATCTGCTCTTGAAGGAATAGCCATAACATCTTCTTGAGCGGAGGCTAGATGAACCACATCACCTGAAATGAGTTTTAGGATTTTAGTTAATTTTCAAAGAATACAAACTTGAGGAATTAGAAAAAAAACATTTTTATAATTACATTTTCCCAAGGACCAAAAAATATTATCTGTCCTGTTTTGCTATTCACTGATTCAACATGCTTTAAATTACTCCTTAGCCAGCATTTCGCCTTCCCCTCACCCACGGTGGCCTGTTCAGTTTCCATTTCTACAGAACCTAGGAAAGCAGACGGCTAGAAGAGGAGAAACTATTGCTAAAAAAAAAAGAAGTGCTCTGTAAACACAAACTGTATTTAACTGCCACATAGTAACAGATTCTCTGAGAAGGGCTCAATTAAAAAAATAATCACATCAAGAGATTCTATCAAGCTTTTATGTCATATAAACAGAACTGTAAAACATCTACCATAAATATAATTTCAAATCTTATAATTTACGGCAGGTTCAAAAATTGCAGCTATTCTTGGCAGAGTGATTAAAATTTCTTCTGACTGCTTGGCTAGGATTAGTCAGTCAATTTCCCAAATGGGAAAATTCACCATTTATGTCTTGAAGTTTCTTCTTCCAAAGTAAGAAGCATTTGCCCCAGAGAAGATGGAGATGGCTGACTGTCTAGGAAGAAGGCACCTAACCCAAGATCTCTCCCGTTTCTCACCATTAAAATCCCCTACTTCTTCTGGGGACATCTAGTTAGAGGCAATATGACATTTGTGGAAAAAAATCTCCCCTTACAATAGCTACAATTACTTAATCCGTTACTATGTAATAGGAGAGATGTGGACATGGCTCCTTTAAATCTTCGCAACCACTCACTTAGTAGGATTATGTTCCCTCATTTACCTATGGAAAAATGGAGGCTTGAGAAATAAAATAACCAGTCTAAATTCACACAATTATTAACCAAAGGGTAGTGTTATGACCCACAACAGTCTTTCTGAGTCTGACTCCAAACCCCATGATCTTTATTCTGTGCTTCCTCTTACATAGCTAATACTGAGGCAGAGATTGGTTTGTCTGATTAACTCATTACCCATCATGCTTTGACAGAGACTTCCAGGGGTTTGAATAAAAGAAACGTATTTAAAAAGATAATGGGACACTACACGTAAAGAACGCAACATGGGCTGCTGCCATGACTTGAGAACAGCCAGCACAAGAATTCTGAACTAGGAGAGAGCCTGCCTCAGAAAGACAAGGAGGACAAAGACAACTGCTCACTCCAGAAGTTTATGTAGGAAGCTCCTTAGTACACAGGTGAAACACACAGTCTCCTTTCAGTAAAAATTTATTTGTCAACTGGACAAATAGTGTCAAGACAAATTTCTTCGACTTTTCATTCATTTATGCCACAAGTATTTATCAAAATGGGTGTGTTTGATGTGATTCTAATGTGATCCAGTAGTGGAAAGACACACAACACACCCATTTCTGCTGAATTGTATTGGTTAAAGAAACTTACAAGGCCGACCAAAGTTTAAAAAGACGATGGAAAAAGCAGAAAAGAATTAGTGGGCATATTTTATCCAACACAATTTATTTTGGTATATTCTTATTACTTTTAATGTTTTCCTTTTACAATCTCTAGAAAGAAGTTAATTCTCCGGCAATAAGAGTTGCTGATAACTGAATGACTCTAAACTTGCTGACTACAGTTTAGAGAAGCTTCCATGTTTAATTACTGCCTTTTACTAACCTCTACGTACGTTAATCCGGTCAAAACACAAGAAGACCAGCCTTTTTTGATGAAGAATATTCTTTGGAGATTATTTATGATCACAAGGGGAAAATATTAAGAAAAAAACATTCAAAATGTCTATCAAATCAATAGAATACCTACATGTAATTTCAGTGTCAGACTGCAGCATTATCTGACAGGATTACCCAGGAATAATTTAATTCCCCAGAGTATGTTTGCTTTGCTATTTACTATTGAATAAGGCTAAGAATCGGTGAAGTTACACTTTGACTTGTAGGTTTTCATTAGAGATGTAAATAATTTCTTTCCAGAAGAAAGGCGGTCTCAAAGATTGTAATTTTATTCCCCTGTAGGATATTAACCAGTTTTGTCCCTAAATTTGCAAACTTATTTCAGCATGCCTTTCTTAACAGACTATATCAAACTCTCTTCTTCAAATGCTCCTTCAACTAGCTTTACTTTCCTGCTGATTCCCTCATTGATTTAAATAAATGTCTGGCACATGCTCAAATGATATTTGTAAAAAAGTCATGTTTCTAACGTTAAAAATTATACTTTGACAAAATAATGATAAAAGTGGAGGTGAAAAAAAGTAGTGTCAGGACTCGCTGATGGATTAGATGTGAGGACTGAAGAAAAGAGAAATATGAAATATAACTTGCAATTTTCTCAGACTTTGAAACAATCATTTGTGAAAATAATACTACAAAACCCCAAAATCTCCCAGGGTAATTTTCAAAGCTATGGATGAATTAATCTCACCTGTTTTAGATCAAAAGCAAAGAGGTTCTTATTTGTCTCAAATATCATTCAACAAATACTATAGAAGCATTTAAAACATTATTTCAACTTTTTCTAAGAGAATATCCCTGGAAAAATTATATTTAGCCATGAAAAAGTTGGGTAAAGTTTTTAGTGGCAGAAAACAGACTACTCACATTTTGTCTAGGAAACAGAAAGAGTAAACTAAAGTCTATTTTTAAACTATATGTAGCATTACCTTGAGCCCAAAATCCAATCAGTAAAAGCCACTAAATGCAGAGATTATAATACTGAATAGTTGATTCATATACTTTATTCCTATCACTTTTCAGGAATCATTTCTTATTTTCTGAGGAAAAAATTTTATTTGGATTAACAAGAAACTTTCAACAGAAATTTATTCTTTTTAAAATGGAAGAAGATAACTTTATTATAATTTTTATTTAAAATTCCATTTATGGCAAATAATACATGTTTATTGTATAGATATTTTAATACATAAATATAAAGAAAAAATTAAAATTCCCCATATTCATAAACCCAGAGTAACGATTGTTAATTATTTGCTTTACACCCCAAACGTGGTTTGTCATGCTTGAATGCATGGATATTTTTCTTATTAAAATGTGTCTATAAGCTTCAACTTTTGATGTGTAGCAAACCACCCCAAAACTCAGCAGCATCCACAATGAACATTGATCTCTTGTGCATCTCAGAGTTCAGCGGCTGAAGGCTGGACAGCTCTGCTGACCTCATCCTAGCTCTCTCACTTTGCTGAATGTCAGCTGAAAGTCTCTGGATCTAGGTCGAGTTCAGCTGGGGTGATCTGCTCTGCTTCAGAGGGACCAGTGGACTAGCCTGGGCATGCTCTTCTCATTCCAAGGCAGAGATGCAAGAGTGAGTGAGCAGAATTATCCAAGTTGTCTAAAAGGTATAAAAGCTTTCCTGCCCTGGTCACTTCTTCAGGGCTTCATTTTCTTGCGAAGGCTGCCACGCACATGTGAAAATTTAATAAAATTTATATGCTTTTCTTCCATTAAGCTGTCTTATGGCAATTTAATTCTTGGGCCCAACCAGAGACTCAAAGAAGGTAGAAGAGAGTTCTTCCCTCCCCTCCAGATATATATTACTGCTTTGCTCCCTCATTTATGCCAATAATATTTCTACCAAAAAGTAAGAGTGAGCTTTTTAATATTTACTTTAAATACTTTCATAACTAGAAATCCTAGAAATTGTCATTTACTTCAATCGTTCTATATTTGATAAAAGATAACTGGAATCTTGTTTTAAGGCAATTTCTTTGTTTTCTTATGAAATTTAACCTTTTCTGATATGCTTCTCTGATACAAAATACACTGTATTTCTCCATTTGCCTGTTGGATCAATAAGCCTGGGCTTAGGCTAGGTCAGGAGTTGGCAAACGTTCAGCTAATTTTCAGCTAAAAATGCATTATATTTCCTCTTTACCATCTTTTCTAATCTTTCATTTTATTCCCGTGATATTCTTAATGGTTTGCAGAATTTTTTCAGACTTCATTTATATTACTTTCTAAATTTTTGCTAACTGTTCTTTTAACCAAAAAGCCATTAATGAAATCCCCTCCATGCCTCAGCCACACTTATAAAAGTAATACAACAAATTAGCCATTTTTCTTAGTTTTATACATTTATATTTCAGATATTAAAAAACCCATGTATTTGTCCTTTAGCGTGCCACTTTCATAATCGTCATTAAATATTTATTATTATCTACCTATATATGAGATGTTATTTCCTATAGCCTAATTACATAGCAGAAAAGTGGACAAACATGAAAGAAGTTTTAAGGTAAATGAATTAGAAATGGAAAGGAGAAAGAGGTAAAATTTAAAGGGAAAATTGTGATCACAGTTAATATATATTAACATAAAAATATGATAAAAGTAATTCTGTTTGGATAAATGTTACAAATTCCGGAAATTAAGACAAAAAGAGAGGTAACAGATTAAAGTAGTTAAGAGCATGATCCCCAGAGTCAAAAGGATTTATGACTGAATCCTGGTTCTGTCACTTCCAGTGAGTGACCCTGGGCAAGTTATGATATTTCTATGTGCCTTAGTTTAAAGAGCTTTGAAATAGGGATAATGGAACATCTGAGAATTGTTGCAAGGGTTAAATGAGAGAATAAATATGAAATACCTATCAGTGTGCTTGCTAATAAATGCTTATTCTTAATAATAGTATTGTCATTAAATGAGCTAATCACTGTAACCTCTCTGGATGAGATGATATTTTTTTAGCGCCATGCTCTAACCAACCGAGCTAACTGACCCTCGGAGATGAGATTTTTAAATTGTTCAAGACAGAGCGTCCACGTAGGAACTAAGGGGCTGTCGTCAGTTTCTTGTAGCATTTTAGGTTCTTATTTACATTTGGTGTCACAGTAAAGCTACGGTTCTTCGCTTTTCTGTTCAGCCCATTGCGTATAAACAACACGTTTCTGCGGCTCACAACTGACTTATTCTTTATCATATAATCACTTCCATACATATTAACTGGATTTGTGCTTTAGCACTTGACCGTGTACAGCAACTAACTGACCATTATCCTTGAACTTTCCTACATGCTTTAACAATTGTTAAAATATGCTACTGTATGTAAGTTTTGAGGTTGAGATCCTGATGCATATATTTGAACCTCTTCTAACCCTCTGAAGTTTCCCTTCCAGGATTTGATTTGGTGCCTTTACTTATACTTACAAATCTATACCTTTCTTTTTTTTTTTTTTGAAGAAATGCCTAAACCCATGTATTTAACAATAAGATTAAAGTTTAGATGCTTAAATATCTCCCCTAATAGGACATTCAATTTTCTTCTCTATGCTTAAGACATTTGAAATGTAAATAGCACAGAATAAAGTTTCTGAACTAATATATTGAAATGAAATATATTAAAATAGTATCATTTTGCCATAACAATATATAACCTTGTGTAAATTGAAAAAGAGTCTAGATGTAACAGTTTGTAGTGAATCTATTTAACTTTCCCTGAAAACGTTGTTCAATAATTCTCAGGAAATAAAAAGCATTTAGCACAGGTTAAAGTTCATTTGTATGTTTATCAAGCTGATGTTTCCAAGATCATTTGATTTTGCTGACCAAATCCATTTACCTGAAAAACAAAATTAAATCTGCTACAGTGAGTGCTTCTGGATGACCTAGATAGTAAAATTGAAAGCATGTTATATTCTTTATGTCCTTGATTGTGACTAAGATTAGACTCTAACTCATGCCTTAAGAGCATGAATTTAGTGTTTAGTGAAGTAATAATGAAGAGTTGAACAAAAAGATCTACATCAATGAAATTCAGTAAGGAAGAGTACATAGTGTATACTTGGGCTTACTATGCAGAACAAAGTCAAATTGAATCTATATTCATCAATAAGTAAACCTTTATAGAACCAATGACTCATTCTTCTGATCTTCTCCGTTTAGGGCCTGGTTATAATCATTATCTCAGCTGTGTTGATATCTGCTTGGAGGCCTCTAAGCTTCTGTGACATGCTAAGAATTCCAGTAAGAAATGAACATCTTTAGAACTGGTAAGTTCTTTCCTGTAATCATCCAACTATTGGCCTTTTCTGAAGCTGATAAATAACTTTTGTAAAGAATCTAATCCGTGTTAGGCTCTATGCTATAAACTTTAAGTATGTGTTATCATTTAACTCTCCCAACAATTCTATGAATAAGTAATATTAACCCTATATTAGAGATGAGGATAAGTAAGTGGGTCAAGATCACCTGGCTGACAAGTTGCAGAGTCATACTATTTTTTCTCCAAACCCTGTCGTCTTTACAATTGAACTGAAGATGAACTTCACAAGAAGTGGGAAGCTTTTATACTATTAGTCACATTTGTAGCAGGAAAATCTATTGTCAGTTACTAGGCAATTCCAAGTGTTCACAACTGCTAGGGCAATATGTCTAGAAATTCCCAGAGATCTACTATTAGAACAGCATTTTTGTTAAAAAAAAAAAAAAAAGTTTGGACAAATACAAAGATATGAATATATATTGTTTAGCCTGGAGAAAGTACTTGTCCTAAACATTCTATAATATATGCATATTTCTTAAGGATTATTAATTTTTTAAAAGCTAAAGAATTTATCAAAAATTTGAATATCAATAACTCTAAGAAAAAAAGGATATTTCATAAGCATTGTCATCCATATATACATATCCTCACTCTTTCTCCAGACCATCAAATTCTTAAGTGACCATAAAGAGTCAAATGTCTTTTCTTCTCTCCTGTTATCGCATCCAGATTTTGTTTCCATTAACAGCACACTGATAATAGAAATTTCAAATTCCAAGTGTAAAGCTGTTCTCTACATGTCAAGATTTTTGGAAAAATTCAAACTATGACAATAAAAAAAATATATTTTTAAAATAACAAATACAACCTTTCAAGAAACTTGAACTTTGTTTTCCATTAGAATCATCAGAGGAACTCCCAAAAGTAGAAGTCCTGGACCCACCTTCAGAGATTCTGAAATAGTCAGTCACTCACAAGTATCTATATTTTAATAACTTCCCCTAGTAATCCTGATTCATATCAAAATTTGAGATCCACTGTTTTAAAAGTTAAATCTGAAAAGTGGTGGCCACTTAAAGAGTGGCCTTTACGTATATAGAGTAAGTGATATTTAAGAGAATGTCATATGAAGGGCCAAAAAAAACCCCTCGGTTAAAGTGTTGGCTTCCCTTTATCACCATAATTTCTCTGGACCTATTGTGAAGATCACTGTAAGGATCACCCTTCTTCATAGCAGTTTTTATTTGTATTTGAATTCTACCTTCAGGTGGCCGACTCCTCATAGCTGGTTGAATAATGGCCACCCAAAGATATCAGGTCCTGATCCCTGGAACTTGTCAATGCTCCATTCTTTGGAAAAAGGATCTTTGCAGATGTGATTAAATTAGGATCTTGAGATGGGGGGATTATCCTGGATTATCCAGGTAGGCCCTAAATGTAATCACATGTTTAGACACAGGCCGAGGAATGCTGGCAGCCACGAGAAACTGGAAGAGCCAAGGAATGGATTCTCCCTTAGAGCCTCCAAAACTGTGAGAAAATAAACTTCCGTTCTTTTAAGCCTCAAGTTTGTGGTAGTTTTGTTACACCAGCCACAGGAAACTAATAGACTCGCCTATGAGAGAAGGAACTTTATCATTCTCATCTTGTAATCTCACCGCCTGGAACATTATTGGTTTAGACTAGTGGTTCTAAATCTTAACTGCAATTCAGAATAACCCATAAAACTTTTAAAATTATTAATGCCTGAATCAGATCTCCCCACTATAGAAATTCTGATGTAATTGCTCTGGGGTGAGGTCTGGGCATCAGATTTTTTTTTTAACTCTCTGGATTATTTAGTGTGTAACCAAAATTGAGAACCAGAGGCATCAAGAACGATTGAAAGAAAGTAGAGTTAGTTAGCAGGGTGTAGCAGCTAAGAGCAGTCTCTGGAATCAGACTGGCCAGGGGTCCGGTCCCAGCTCCACCATGTGCTAGCTGTGAGAGCTAGGCCAACTTGCCTAATTCCAAGTTTCTTCATTTTTTTTAAAAAATGAGATGATAAAATTATCTTCATTATAGGGTTATTGTGAGGCTTAAATGAAATAACGCAGATTTTTTTTTAACATAGTGCCTAATCCTTTGTAAAGTCTCAACAAATGTTAGATCTCATTGTTAGAAAAAAGTCTTTATTTCACAATTCTTTAATCAATCATTATTTTGAATTTGGCTTAATTAGGAGGACTAGGGGTTTTAATCAAAATAAATATTTAATATTACATAAAACAAATCTTCTACAGTCAAACTTTGGTTCAATTGTTTAAATTTACTGAGCTTCTGAAATTCTTAAATATAAGTTCATTACCAGTAACCCAGAGATTTGCCAAGAGACCTTTAGAATCCTACAATTGAATTCCTTCTATCAACTAATGCAGTATGTTCACTTTTAACATAATTTACATTAGAATTCCCTTGTTTAGGTTAAAATTTGTATTGCTTTGGATGGTAGAGAACAGAGCAACATTTTGTATATAGTAGAGCTATGCCAATTTTTCCCAAAAAGTTTTTTCCCTTTTTTTGTCCTTTCCCAAATCCCCATCTGTTTTGCTGATGTGCCAATATCTGGGGTCTGTTTTTCATAATGTCATTTTGTTTGTGAGGATGTCTGTTCCTGAGAGTTCACGAGCTGGCTGACAATGAAAAAGTGATCACAATGAGGCCAGGAAATATCCTGAAAAATAAAGCAGAAGCCCAGAAAGCCAGTGCGCCCTGCCGGCTGGGGCCCGGGAGCCTCCGCGCGCAGGGCAGCAGGCTCCGAGGCTGCTCGGGGGGAGCAACTGGGTCGCTAAAGAAACTTCCACAAAGGGGCCACTGAATATTAGAATCGCATCACAGCTGCCGACGTTCCCTCCAGAATGGTTTAAATAACAAAACTCTGTGTGGAAAAGCAGTTTCATTTTACAAGGAAAGCAAGCAAACACGAGAAATGGCAGATGACATATTTTTTAAAAATCTTCCCTGAAACATCAAGAAAATGGGCATGTGAGGGGAAAAAAAGGCAAAAGAAAATGAAATACTTCTCTAAAGTATTCATCAGTTTTGTTTCCATATTTAACTAAAAGAATACAATCAAGAACTGCCTAGAATGTAACTTTATGTTTCCCTGACTTTTTTTGCATTACGGACAATTCGGTCTAATTTACTCAACACTGAGTGAATGAACATGTCAGAAAGAAGGATTTCTTTGCAATTTATCTTTGCTAGAATTTTACGTACAACATCCAGTGTTACTTGTGGGTCAACTTTGTTTAATGGTCTATGTTGCAGATGCTATGAACGTAGGAATACAACCCTTAAACTTTTACCTACATGTGAAAATTTCTGGTGAAAAAATTTTATTTTAACAAGAGTAAATCCCTACTTGCTGTGATAATAAAATCTTTAATCTTATGTCACTTTCTATTTTTATGCTGGGTAAAAGGCATGGATGCTACACATTGACATTGGCATTAGATCAACGGTCATCCTTGATTTAGACTATTTTCGTACTGATGGAAAATAGAACTCCTTTTCTTTTGAGTAAAATGATGGTGTGATTTCCTTAGAGGAGGTGGTGGACCGAGCTTTGAAAACTGCCCACAAAGCAGCCTGTGCGACTTCCCGTGATAGCGGATCCCTAGGAAGAATTTATAGACTACTGTTATTTATTTTTTTTTACTTCCATTTTACTAACAAATACTGCAGAAAGCACAGATGAGTTCACAGAGTGCCTGAGAAATGTGCAGACACTCTCTGGAACAGTCTAACCCAGACTGCACACTGTCGGCCATCAGCTCGACAGCCACAGAGCGGGGCTTCCCATTGGCAATAGAACACTGCAAGGAAAAATAAAGAATGTGATTCCTCTCCAGCTCTGTTTAATCATTTTCAAGTAAAGTAACTTAGAATGCTGTGATATGTTAAAGATGGGGTTGAGGGAGGACATGTCAAGAAAAATATAAACCTAACTTTGGAAATATTACATTCCCTAGGGGGTTCTAAATCTTTGCAAATTAAAGCACCCATTCAAGAATTAGCTGTAAGTTTCTAAAACTTTTTTGTAAAATTCCACTTTCAGGGGAGATATCATGATGTGTTATATCCCTTTCCCCTCCCTCTGGCTTTAATTCAGGTGATAGACAGGAAAAGGAGAGTTCCAGAATCCCGCCTTTTCCCAGCTAGGCACAGCTTTTTCAGCTTGAGGTATAACAATTGTAGGAAATGGTGAATGATGGAGACCTTTTCCTAGAAGGGAGTTTGAAGCCGAGGAGAGCCACTCCTATTTGAGCCATAACTACTTACAGAGGCATGAATCGGAGGAAGCTTGCCACATTGAGAAGGCCAGAACAGACCAACTTGACAGAGGACTAGATTGTCACTTCCTGAAAGTGATGGGCTAACACACTCCCAGGATGCACCTTCCTCTGACATTTCCTGAGCTTCGCCTCATTATTTATCTACTCCTAGGACTCACTAGAAGGGATTACAACCTACATTTTTTTAAAGAATACATATAAAAGGCAGCCACTAAAAATAATACTCTGAAGCAACCAATCATATATGTATACAACTTTCCTTGTGTTCGCATTTCTCACATGAGGCAAAGTTGCAAAGGAAACAACTTAAAGATGGCCTTGCATTTTCAAATGCCAAGAGGAAATTCAGCGGCCAAGAGACTGAAAGAAAAACCTGATTGCCTATAGTTTAAAAATAAAGCATTCCCATTCCTCATAACATGGAATTTTCAGTCAGTGTCCAACCGAGAGCGAGTCATTCAGTAGTTGTCAGGATTTTCATTTCCCCAAAGAGTAAAAGTAAATTGCCTTGGTTGCCCTCTTTTAGCTCTTTGTCCTACAGTTATAAGATTATATATGGGAAGTGATTTGATTCAAGATGACTTGAAAATCAATATTGTCAGTATACTAGGCAAGGATGTCATTTATAGGATGGAGGTAGGGAGAGTTTAAGTCACATTTTGCTTTAGATACCAAATTAATATTGTCACATTTTATAATTAAGGAATAAATTAATAGATACATTTTCTAAAGTGTTTTAGGATCAAGTAATGTTTTTCTCCAGGAACATGTATTTGGGAGTGGGAAGAGTGTATGGCTATTGAGTCACAGAGAAAGGCTACTTACTCCTGAGGCCTCAACCTTAATAATTAACAGAAGTTGAAGGAGGCAGTAGATTCAGGTAGCAAATTCAAGTAAGGAACTTGCAATTACACAATGATGAGGATACAAGGCATTTCCGGCGGATTATCTTTGATTAGGAGTTGTTGTTGAAAGCATTTGGCCTTTAATTCTAGCCCATCCTTAATCCCCAGGAAGTATCCTTAACTTCATTGCTGTTTTAAGATACACTAAAAGCTTGCAGAGAGAAAATGGCAGATGTTCTGTGTTTTTTTTAAGCCCTATGCAGCTCAAAGATATTCGGACAGATGTCTTTAACCATTTCTCAGCATTCCATATGCTTCTGTGTAGGTTACATGTAGTATGGCTACATGCAGTCTAAGATTTATAGTATAATGGTTAAGCGCAGGCATTCTTAGTCACATAAAATATCTGAATCTTAGTTCCAAAAGCGCTATGTGACTTTGAACAGGCTACTTAATTTCTCCAAGTAACCACTTGCTAAACTGTAGCGTGGGGAGAATACTGTCCTAATTAATGATGGTTAAATTAAATAATAAGATATGTGGAGCGCTTAGTACAGATTCTGGCACATAGTTTAGTTCCCTCATAGTACTGCCAAGTTTCCCAGAAATTTTAAAACACTATAAAAGAAGGTAGATTAATGTCTCCATTATTTAATAATTGCTTTATTGCATGTTTTTCCTCAAAAACCTTATGAAATGATGGCCTATCTATTCCTCTAGTAAAACTCTCTCAAATTTTCCATGTTAAGAACTTGGTGGATTATTTTATTAATACAATTATGTCCAGATAATCACAGACTGCACATGAAAATAACATGTGAGTGTCTCTGGATTTTGCTGTGTCTGTCTCACGATAAAAGATCTCTATTGAAGGTCCAAGGCTGGAGAAACTTCTTGCCTTACAGCTTCAATTTTGACTGAGAATAAAAACCAGTTTTGGTGTTAGATCTTAACTACAGTATGCAGTTGGCCAAAGCAAAATAAAAAGTTGACAAAATATTTTCTTTTATCGAAAAACCTATTTTACGTATTACTTACATAGAAACAATTCCTTATTAACTGTCAATTCTGACAAATGAGGTAATAAATATCAATTAAGACTAACTTATAATTATTTCTAAGTTTATAAAGCATAAGAAATGCGGCAGAGGCATACTCCATCTCCACTAACAGGTGAAGGACCAGACTGATATATTTAAATCAAAGAAATGGAATAAATGAAAAAAATGAACAATAGAAGCAGCCTCAATAGGGAGAATAAGGCAAAACGTGATATAAACCATTCTTCTTTCCCTCCTTTTTTTCTAAAAGCATGCAATGAGCTTCTCCTATAGGAACCAGGATGCAGGTTGAGGAGGAGATAGTGTGAAGACTCAGAAAGATAAATGAGACCCTCGTCCTTGAATCATTCAGGTTCTGACAAAGATGACAGATGCTCAAACAAATAAGCACAGCATAATGTAAAAAGTCATAATCAAGGAAGGTATAAAGTGGGCAACTGCACAGAGGAGCAAGAAACAAGCTACAGGAGACCAGAAAATCTTCACAGATGGGGCTGAATTTAACCTGA
Source organism: Equus quagga (assembly GCF_021613505.1). Taxonomy (NCBI): domain Eukaryota; kingdom Metazoa; phylum Chordata; class Mammalia; order Perissodactyla; family Equidae; genus Equus; species Equus quagga. The sequence continues at coordinate 124,293,497 of NC_060270.1, read as the reverse complement.
ATCTTGAGGAATAAATGGGCATCTTCTTAAAGGCAGAGAGATGGGGAAGAACTTCAAGAAAGTGGGAAATCATGCAGTTTTTACGTAGAGATGTATGTGCGCATGGAATGTGTATGGAAATATAGATACGCAATGTGTACAGAAAATTGTAAGACACTCAGAAGACATGGAAAGTGGAGTGTGTGGAGACTGACGTGCAGAATGAAGCCAAAAGATGAACCTGGGACATAATGTAAAGCCTTATATGTCTTGCCAAGAAGGTTAGACTATTCCTGTGACTAATGAGAAGCTACGAGAAACTATTAAACTAGAGAAGGAAGTGTGTGGCAAGAGACTAGAGAGAGGAAGGCTAATTAGGAAATGATTAATTTATCCGACAGACCTGCTGAAGACATTTGTGGGATGGGACAAGGGTATAAATGGAGGCTCTGACCTGTGTTACTTCCTGCTGTTCAATCATCCAGCTCTCCCCTTCACCACCAGGGATCTCAGACAGAAAGCCACCCACTACCACCACCACCCATCCCCAGGAAACGAAGAACCTTTGGCCATAATCCAGTCCTATGAGTCCCCACCCAAGCCCCTGGAAGACAGAACCAGAGAAGAGGTCCTTGAAAAGTCCTGGGCTCCTGGAGTGTAGTCCAGTCCAGGGTGATAGGCATAGGGTCTAAGAAGCACATTCCCCCTTGGCTCCACAGACTTCTCACCCATGGAGGCTTGGCTGGGAGAGGGTGTTCCTCTAAAGAGAACAGTCCAGAATAGGAGTCCTCTTGCCTGTGAGGTACTTGCACAAAGATGAGATGATATGGGCCCAAACTAACTCAATGACAGTGGGTAGAGAAGAAAGGTCAGTCTCATACAATGAGATTCAATCACAGTGATATGACGACAGACAATACAAGGCAGAAGATGTGGAATGGCTATAAACTTAACACATGAAAGGAATGAGTGAAGGATACAAATTTCTTGCTTGGTAGATACAGTAAATAGTGTTAATGATGACTATAATGACTACTACTACTATTGCCACTCTATTACTATTTAGTTATTCTATACCAGGCGCAGCTCTAAATGCTTTAGTCACTTAAGATAAGGAATATAAGAGAGTGGAGAGGAATATGAGGGAATGGAGCAACACTGGCAAGCTTTTACACTATGAGTTTGGGCGGGATAAAAACATACCACTAACTACATTCAATAGGCTTCAAAAGGGTCAGTAGAAAAGGCACTCCTCTGAAGTATAACTAAATTAGTAACTAGTTACAAAAAATTATTTCATTTAAAGCATATAACAAAACCAACCTACATAGGCTAGAAACTAGACTTTATTTACTTACTCATTCATGCATCACTTTGCTCTCAAAAGAATTTCATGTGACAGAGAACTGTATATAATCTAAAATCAAAGCAAGTATAACTCCTTCAGACATAAATATGAGATTATTTTCCAATAATGTTTACCAGCACTGCTCCATCAAACCACCTTTTCCACTGAATAAAAGACTTCCTTGGAGACCCAGTAGCTCAATTTTATAAGTATTGATTTTAAAACAGGTTTATTCTAGTTGGACTTAGTCCTCTTCATTTAAAAACTTTAATCTCAAGGTCAACTCAAAAGAAAAAAGGCAATTTACGTTTTTGTTATTGGTGAAATAGTAATCTCCACTCCGTTGGTCACCACTGCTGATCGACTTCTTACGCATGAGCCGAGGTGGACAGGTTGGCCTCAACACACCTCACTCATGAACAACTCAATTATAAGCAGCTTCCTTAAGTATCAGTGGTCCCTGGGAAGATGAGGTCACAACCTACAACTGATGCCCAGTTTTTGACACCATATGAATTCTTCGTATGTCTAAACTTTGCCTGTGGCATCCAATATGCAGCTTTTCTGTGAATGTGTATGACTTATCTTCTCTACATTTAAGGAATCAGGAATTTAAAGGAGGGGGCAGGCTTTGACTCACCCTATCAAGGTGCACCGCCATATCCTCAAGGGTCTGACAGCATGAGTGAGAGCAGCAACCTCAGCAGTCTTTCAACTGGAAGAGACATGTCAGTCTCTTCTTATTACATAGTTTGGAAGTGGTTTTCTTGGGATCTTTCAATTGGGGGCTAAGGAATAACTCCTATTCCCAAACATGAAAATACTGCACAAGGCTGCCATCTCCTCGTATCTCTGGATGGTAAATGCTGCCAAACCAGTGAGGTGTCTCTCATCCCCAAGAGGCACAATGAGTCTCCTGCCTACCAGCAAGCCTTCTTTGACTTCAATCTTAGAGAACCTGGAAACCTGTTCTCAATAGTTGCCCTGGAGATGGACCATCTGGGATTAAATCTTTGCTTAAACACTTCCTCTGGCAAGTTAGTTAACCTTTCTGTGGTTTCTGAAATAGGGTTATTTCTTATTTGTCAAGTAGAGATAGTAACAGTACCTACTACATAGTGTTGTTTTGAGAACTAACTGTGTAACAAATGTGCATGGTTCACCTCCTTTTGTCCACCCAAATCCATGTCCACTTCTGTCTGCACCACTCCGTGCCATGGGAGGCTGACGTCCACAGACTGTAGCATCAGGCCTCCTTAACCTTCAGACTTGAATTAGGTTCAGCCAATTGGAGGCACCAGCAGTAGATGAGAGGGGAAGAAGAAAACAAGGTTGGGATGTTGCTTCCACTGGGTTTTGGTATCAATGGTCAGACAGAGAAATGTTTCTCCATTTCTATAGCTCCTTATGAGGACTCCCTCTATCAGGGACCAGCTCTCACGCAGCTCTAAGAACATTGCTCCCTTCCCTTGCCCCTTCACATCTAGGAGCAGCATCCTATTGTTGCTAGTTCCTGGTTCCAGTGATATCCAACCTCCAGGTATCAATTAGCACCTCATATCATCTCCCTATATACAACATCTAGATTTTCATTGAATGCCCTTGTTATCCAACTAGATTTTTACTGATGTATTTTTCCATTAGCAGAAATTTTTACACAACCATTTTAATTCATCAAATCAAATTTAATTCAATCACTCATCAATTCATTTGATTTCTGAACATACATTGGTATGCATATTGATAAATAAGTGAAAAGCAATAGGATATATTGGAGTCTACAAGGAAACCATTAGATTTGAAACTAATTCATCCTGACCTTGTTTTTCCAAAAGGGCCTGACGTGGCCTGTTGAGCATGCATTGTGCATCCACTTCAAATATTTACTATGTCCCAAAGACAAGAATGATGCCCTTAAAGAGAGGGATGTAGCTTCCCCCCATATCAGCATTCCTTTAAGAAGCATCTCTTCCTGGGAACTAAGGATTAATTACTAACCTGCTATGCTCACCTTGTGATCACTGACCTGCTGATCACTGATGTGCTGTGCCAACTCAGCATCTCATGACAACTGTAAATGAGACATTCCTATCATATGTGATATATGCTCTTTGTTACAAGATGGTATATAACCACTCTGTACACCCCCACTTCTTTGGTGCCCATCCTTCCTTGGGGAAGGAAGGCCCCTGGCTAGTCCTCAGATCTGGCTCATAATAAACTCATCCCAATTTTGATTTCTAGATTGATTATGGATTATTTGCATTGACAATATACATATTCATAGCCATATCCACGCGTACATAAAATTTGGCCACAACATGTAGCACAAAATAGTCCTCTCCACACAGTCACCATAGTATTCTTTTTGCTAGATAAATTAAATCATATCAGCCTCTGACATAAACTTTATATGGATTTTTTTAATTTAAAATAAAATCCAACTCCTCATCATTAACATTATCTAACATTATCTGCCCCTAACTACTTCTCTCTACTGTCACCTCCGTTTTGCTCACCATGTTCGAGCAATACTGGATTTACTGTTTCTTGGTGCAAGTTCATTCACATGGCTCTTGTCATTTTCTCTTGCCTCTGCAGCGAAAGCTCTTACCTGAGTCTTGACATGACTGGATACTTCTCATCTTTATTTTTAAAGATTCAATATCTGGCTAGAGCCAAAATTAGCACATAAACTCAAGTCCTCTAATTTCTTTATTAAAGTTGTTTTCTCTGTCAATAATTTATGCTTTCAACTTAAAGGCATATAAGATAAATGAAGAGTCAATATGATTTTACAAATTGTGGAAAATGTCACTTAATAGTACACAACTGTGGAAAATGCTCTAAATAATCAATAAATTATTCTGATTCCTTAGCAGCCTGTTTTAATAAAATCCTTCTTTGAGATAACAACAGCAATTGACACAATCGTTCCTCAGGTACTGCCCAACAGGGTTAATAGTCAAGAATTTTTATTACCTGTTCCTTATTCCTCAATAAATGGTCCCTTGTCTACAATTATTTAACAAATCTTCTCTCTGCACATTACTAGTATAAACCCTGTAAAATCAGTTTACATGACTGGTACTTTAATATTTTGTATGACCACCAAAATAAATCTACTTGAAGAACTAAAAGAAATGCTTTAATGATCTAGAAAGCCTATCTATTAAGCTTTTAAATGTTCCTCATTCTAATTAAAGTTAGTAATTATTATATTGACACATTCCCAAATCATCAGGGAATTTTTATTGTCATTACTATTAATAAAAATTCTAAATAATAGAGTTTTTCACCAATTCAATAGATATTCTTTTTTATCTTAAGTTCCAGGGCAAACTAATTGGCAATATAATTGACGATATTGGCAATACAAGTACAAGTACTTCGGTACTTCTTCCTGGGTAGGTTTTTAAAATGTAATGTTTATCTTCGTAAAATAATGCTCATGGGAATCACTATGGGTCTAATTAAAGTTCCTAATGTTACCATTGGATATAAGAACAGTTCCCATAACTTATCTCCAACCCATTCAAATACAATTTACTATTACATATGTTACTCCTCTGTCCCTGGAACATTTTGATCAAAGTTATATTTAGATTTCACATGGACACAATGCATGTTTATGAAAGGAAGGTAGTTCATTTATTGCTTAACTTTATGTTAGCCATGTTAAATATGAATACTGTGAAACAAAATGTTTACCAGTTGGATTAAAATGATAAAATAAGGAAGATATTATTATTTTACCATTGATATGAGGACTTATTTTAAGGAATCCAAGAATGCGTGTGTGTGTTTCCTCCTCGGGGTATACCTTATATATAAAAGAGGCAGATTATTACAACAAATATTTGCCATTTAGATAATTCAGACTTGAAAAGAATATGTGTACCCCAACCTGTGACTGTAGAACATTTGCAAAATCATTTCAGTTTTGCAATTAGAATATACCGATACCACACTCATAACATACCGACACAGTAAATAATTATACTTTAGGATAAAATGGGATCTTGGGATAAATGAGATCTTGGGAGATGTTTCTAGCTAATACACTGCCAATTTCTAAATACATTTTAAACACCCAAATTCACTGTGGAAATCTTCAAGAAGAAATGCAGTGCTCCTACATGCTCCATGCTATTTTCAGAAGATAAAACTTAAGCTAGTACATATGTTAAGTACTGAAATAGCCAAAAGGAATCCCCAAAGACACAATCTGCTTTTTCAGGCAGCAACTTTTCCTTTTAGCCAAAGCTTTCTAATCAGAGACATTTTACCCGGTCCAGGTGTGGCCTTGAATACCGAAGCGCAGCTGCAAAGGAGTTGATTTGACTTTTTTTCTCTTTCCTATCACTCCCTAAGTAATGCAGCAAATATTGCCTTTTCCTCTCTTGAGGGGTATTCATGGATTTATGTTTTGAAAGATTTTCCTCTTTCTGTTGCCTAGCAAACATGCTGTTGTGATCAGATGAAAAATATATGCAAGTGAAAGCTAGGAGAGCTGAGAACATTTGATGTGTTTATGATATGGCCAAACCTCAGGATAAAATAAAGAAAATGCATTATATATAGCATGGATTTTTTATGACATTGTTTTACCATGGTTTTTAAAAAAAGACTCTGTGACAGTTTAGTGTAGAATTATGAATTATGCATGGAAAAGAGATGTTTTGTATTTTTTAAAAAAACATGCTAAAAGTTACGCAGTTTGAAAAACACATGATTTTTGGACTGTTCATAAGCTAATAGTGAACTCATTTAATGGAATAATGATGTCTTCATTGTGTTCTTTTTGAATATCCCAACATGCTGGCTTTATAAATAAAAGAGGAAGCACAAGCCTCATGTGTGTCTTTATCAACAAACATGTATTGACTAGCTACTAGGTTCTAGCTTCTGTGTTATGTGTTTGAAATGCTGAGACAAATAACCGAACGTGTTCAAAATCTACTAGGGGAAACAGGTATGTGAATAAATAAAACACAGTAATGACATATAAACAAAGTTCTTTAAGACCCTAAAGACAGCAGCCAAATTGCGTTTGAAAAATCTCCCATGGTGCTTGTTCAAATGATCGGTTGTTGGCCTAGACTTCAAAGCTACTGAATCATAATCTTGAGGGTGCACCTAGGAATTTGCAGGGAATTTTGCAAGCAGCACAAGGCGATTTTTAACGTACAGAAAATCACGGTCCACCAAAGAGGAATTAGCACTTTCTGAAGATGGTGGAAGAGCCTTCCTCAGGTAGTTGACCACTGGAACTCAAAAGGGCTACACCAAAATATGGCTTTTCTTTGTCAGAGTTCTGCACCTTGATGCAGAACCAATTTCACTTTTATTATTCATTCAATCTGTTTAACAATCATTTATCGAGCACCTAATCTATGCCAGGTGCCTTCTATATGCAGTAACAATGGGCTTAGGAATACGGAGTCTCAGAATTAGGAAGAAGAGACTAGGCCCTTTCACCACATGGCAGAAAGAGGAAGAGAAAACATGTCCTCTCCATAGGCCAGCTCCCAAGAAGAAAGTGAGATGAGGGAGCAGAACCATGCATGCCCAGTTCTTCCTCCCAAATTCACCAATCTGAGAGTCTTTCCACCTCTCCTAAGAAAAGTAAGGAGGGCACAAAAAGTCCTGTTTGTAGAGATCCTTCCACATGGAAAGAGTCAACATGTGTAGGAAGTATTTCCCTTCTTCCTCAATAGTGACATTTGAACTAGGTCTTAAAGAAAGGGTAAGTGTTTTCCAGATCATGGGATGTTGTGGGGAGAGATAAGAGAAATAAAGCATAGAATGTTAAACATATTCAAATTCAAGTCTGATCAACACCAGAGCCCATGTTTGGAATCACCATATGAGATAATCAAGAGCCTTCAGAGGATTTTAAGTCTGTGTATAGAAAAATCAGCTTTGTCTATTTAAGAAGATGGCTCTTGTATCAGGGTATGGTCTGGGATAAAAAAGGATTGGTATCAAGGAGACTAGTTGGGAATATGCGGCAATAATTCGAGATGGAAATTGTAGAGGCCTGGATGAAGGCCAAGTCATAAGAAACAGGAAGCAGTGAACATATTTTGTAGATGGCTCAATAAGATGATGGATGGGAATTGCTGACTAATTGTGTGTGTCAGGGAGAGGTGAAAGACAGTAACACTGAAGTTGAGTGTGGTATTCTAGTTTGATAGATTTAGTATAATGCAATATAACATCAAAACATAAGATTGGCATAGAGGTGAAAGATGAGTTCTGTTTCAGATATTATTGTGCCATCATATAGCTAACATCCAAGATGCAAAACCTCATCTCAGATTCAGGCTGAAGCTGGCTGGCTCCCTTCTTTTCAGCATCTTTAAGAACAGATTCTTTTATTTTTCTCCCTTCCTATCCCGTGGGGTTCCCCTCTATGCAATATTAACTGCAAAAGCAGAACATAATCTCATCGATATCCTTTTTCCTTGGTAGTATCAAGCAAATAAACAAACAAACCAAAAAACTCATTATCTTTTCTCATTTTAAAAATATTAAAATCTATCAGTGTGAGCAAACTCCTTTGAGAATAGTCAAAGGTAAATAGCTAAGGAGGGCGTTGAATTGTGTCTCTATTCAAATGCCACCTTTTAAAGCGAACAACCCTGATGTTACATAAAATAACAATTCCTCCCATCATCCCAGACACATACCATGGGTCTCTATCCCCATAACCTGCTTTATTCTTTTTCATAGCATTTACCACCACCTTCATAGCACTTACCACTGCCATTTTTCATTGTTGCCTCTCTCCACGAGGATGCAAGCTTCATAAGAGCGATTTTTATTTTTGATCAGTACTATAACCTCAAAGGTTGGAATAGTGTTTGGCATAGAGTTGTTCAATGCTATATAAAAAATAATATTATGTGAATGAATGAATGACCATCAAAATTATAGTATTATAAATTCCCATTTGCCAATGGTGCTATGCTGAGAACTTTACAAGTTAAACAGATGTCTCCTCTGCTCCTGAAGCTTCAGGGTTTCTGCCTTGTTTAGAACATTACTCTTAATTCAGTTATGGTCTCTTCTAAATGTGATTGCATCCCATGATGCATGACCCCATCTACAGTTGATTGGACCTAAGGACATCCAATCTAAAGACTGGAATAGATTTATGACATGGTCTGATGCCAAAAGAGGAGGTGAGCCAATCAAATCGCTTTGGGGAATTTAAAATGGGAAAGAGAACAAGGCGGCTAGCAGCAGGAGCTAAAGCCAGGAAAAGATTTGAAGAAGAGTTAAGGCTGTAAAAATTGAGGTAGAGTTAGGAGCCTTGAGTAATTATGAAAAAATCATGTTATGAAACAGCAGAAACCATGAATAGCCAGAAGCAATGAGGAGAAGGAAAATTAAACCGATTAGAGGGAAAAGAATCAGGATCAACCAGTCAGCAGTAATGGGAGATTACAGCAGATATAGAGAAAGAATGCTGCAGAAAAACAACAAAAAGAAAGGAGAGAGATTTTGTTTTGCCCATGAGACGGAGATAGACAGAGTTGTTTGTCCCATCTCTGGACCTGACACAGCTTCCAGTGACTTTTGGGTTCCAATTTTAGCCCACATGTAGCTTATAATAAATCTTTAATATAATTTGAACCTATGAAAAATATAGTTGCAATAACATGGTTATATATGTTCATAGTTAATTTGCACTAACTATAAATAAATGTCAATATCCAATGTCAATATACCTTGTAAAGTACCATGAAACATTTAATTTCCTATAAAACACAACTCACACATCACTATCATGATTCTATTAAATGAATTTAGAATGACTACTTACAGCACCTGCACTGTGGAATGAAAAGAAAGAAACTGAAAAGCAGCAAGCTAAGAGAGACTCTTTCTATGAGGTTACACCATTGGTATTATTTTTTGTCTATGAATTCCTTCCCCCTACTCTTGACTATCACCTCTGTCTTAGTCTATCTGGGCTGCTATAACAAAATACACCAGAAGACTCAGTGGCTTATCAACAACAGAAATTTATGTCTCACAGTTCTGGAGGCTGGAAGTCTGAGATCAGGGTGCCAGCATGGCCAGAGTGCAGGTTCTCTCCCAGGTCACAGACTTCTCATTATATCCTCACCTAGCAGAAGGGGCTAAGGATTTCTCTGGAATGTCTTTTATAAGAGCACTAATCCCATTCATGAGGGCCCCACCCTCATGACATAATTACCTCCCAAAGGCCCTACCTTCTGACACCATCACATTTGGCATTAGGATTCCAACAGGTGAATTTGGGGGGGACACAAACATTCAGACCATAGCAGTGTCCTCATAAGAAATGAAATTAGGAAAAACGTTGTTTGTATTGTTTAAGAATAACACAAGAGAGAAGGGGGAAGAAAAACTAAAGAATTTAACTCTAACTCATCGTTCTCCAGGTTTATATTAAAATCCTTCTTTTCCAAAAATTATGACTAGACTTCAGTGCCTCCTTCCTGTGACAGTACACTACAAGTGGAAATTGCTAGAGTCAGAGTCACAGAATCAGACTTTAATTCTACACGCAAAGATGCTTCTATTATGTGCCCATTGTAAGTGCTTCATTAGCTGTGGAACTTGATGCTCAAGTTGAGAATTAAATTAACATAACACTTGGAAAAAAACAGATTTCTCTCAGAACTAAAATAATAAATTGCTTCCTATTTGAGCCTTTGCAATGAGTTTTCTTTTAACTTCATGGAAATATAACAGCATATCTGATAAACTGTACAATCAACTGCTCTCAGAAATTTCTAAATAAAACATTTTTAAGATGGGGATGATGACAGCAGAGCAAACAAAGAGGTGCTGGGCCTTGCCTTTAAGCTCATTGGGTCAAAGTAAGAAACAGAAATCAAGCCCAATATTGAGTAGCCCATCTCTTCCTAAACAGGCAAAATCCATCACTAAAAATAAAATATAGCTAGGGTGAAAGGAGAAAAATAAAAATAATGATCTTTATATTTCATATTTTTGTGAAGTGGAGATTTCCTAGCTCTTGAAGTTGCCTCGATTTGAGTCCTTTCGCCCTTTTGACATATACACTACTCTTTTAATCACAGGATTCTGAACGTCTTTGTGGAGGGCAAACTGAAATGCATGAAAACAGTGTGAAGAAAATTAAAATCAGAGTACTGCCAGGGTCTAAAATTCCTCATTTGTGAGTCTTAATTAAAACTTTCTGATAAAACAAGTGTTAAAAATACAAATGAAAGAAATCCATCTCTGGAAGGCGAGAAACTTTTTCCAGTAAAAATAGAGACCATGTATTTTTCAGCTAAAGCTTAATACAAAAAAAATTCCTAGATTTATTTTGTAAACAAAATGATTGACTAGAAAGACAAATCTCATGATACATAAAGGCATGGTGTGTGTGTCACATCATTGTAATAAAAACTACAATTTAAAAATCTGATAGCTCTAATTAACACTGAGGAGTTAGTCCATTGTAAACATTTATCTGGATATTCTGTCTTCTTCCTGGTTTAATTGTAAGCAAATTCCAATTTTACTGAGGCCAGTTGAAATTCACTGGTCGGAACACAGACTATGTTAACTGATGTGAGGCCCTGTGATCCTGTTCTATCTGTGTTTGGCTAAAATGTCAGTACTGCTACTGAGTCTTGAATACCATAAATTGACCCATTGGTGCAGAAATGAACTATAGTAAACTCACCGATGTCAGAGGTGAGCGTGGCCGATATCACTGGGTGTCACAAAAGACATCTCAATTTGTAAAACGCTACATGTCATTCTTTTATGAATAATCTGTGAACACAGGAACATTTTCATAGGACTGATTTTTTTTTTCCCTAGGAGAAAATTTCAGAGAAAAAGTACAAGATATGCTCATAGAAGGTGGACAAGTTCCTACCAGCTGGAGAAGGGAAGTCACTCCTAATTGAGTACATGTGCTTTGTTTCTCTTCACTTGAATTTCTTAACTCTCACATCACTCATCTATTTATTTTTTTGAAGAAACGTTGTATGAGCAAAAACTAAGCACCAGATGGATAATGGATAAAGGGATAAAAGGCACCTTTGCTCACTTAGCATTGGGGAAGACAAACAGGCAAAAAAAATTGTTTGTAAATTATCAGACGGAGGATTACATAAAATTGCACACAGTGGCATTCACCTGAACTGAGTCTTGAAAATGAGCTGGGGGACGACGGGAGACTGCATTTGCCAAAAAGAAAAAAAAATACAGAGGAAAGAAAGTATAGGAAACCAGCTATCCAGAGTGACAAAGGCACAGGGAAGACGCAAGAGGACACCAGAAGCAAAGCTGAAGAGGTGGGACAGTAGCCAAGTCACAAAATCTCTCATTTACTAAGTTAAGGAATTTGTATTTTATCCTGAAGTTGCTGGACTTCAAAAAACTTGAATTCTTGACAACTGAAGTCACACTTACTCTTCCCTCAAAAAATGAACTTTATTCTTCTTTAGAAATACTATTTTCCATATTTTTGATAATAATATTGCCAAAATGCCATAGACCTCATTCACTGTATAATTCTTAGACCATTTTACATTTCAACTACATAGTTGTGTCTTCTCACAATAACAGGAAAGACTACATCCCAGGTTCTGTGAAAATGTAAATCGCCTTCAGTAGTTTAACAGCGTTCAGACACCCTGGGATGACATTCTTTCTAATCCTTCCTCTTTCTCTGCTCTCTTAAAGGAGTTGGTATTCGTTATTGAGAGAATTAAAAGAAAAAAATGCTGTTTTCAATGGGATTTTAGGAAGAAGAACTGAGGAGATAAGAAATATCAAATGACAATCTTCCATCCTCCAGCTCCTCATACCATTTTCTCCTTTTCCAAGAATTTCAACATCATTTACATGTGACAGAAGTGATACACACTTTAAACTCAGTCACATCACAGTCTTTTTTGTTTGAAAAAAAAAGTTTACTTAGAAGTCAGAGAGCATGGGGGTAGGGGAAATATAACACTACACTGAGAATTTTGGATTCCTTGGTGTAAGTTCAGGTTCTGTAACTAAACAATGACATAACTCTTATTAACTCAAAGAGGAGAATCAGATTAGAAGATCTCATTCCATCTGCAGCCAACATATAGGGTTCTATTAGCTCTGAAAAATCTGAATCTCATAGTTTGATAGTATCCAACAATGTCATCCTGAACTTGAACCAAATAAGAAATAAGATGCATGTATAAGCCATACACAGAAATTATCCACCTACCAACCCTAGTAATTGGTAAGTAAATATATCACCCATGAGAATAGGATGTCTCTCAAACCTAATAAGTCTAGCACTAAAATAATATGAGAGCTATATTTTGACTAATTCTAATATTCTCAAGTCAATATTGCCTTAAACTGTACGTTAGAGGTACGTTTCCTTTTCTTCATGGAAAGGCAAAACTTATCTTCATTAATATATTTGTAATTCTGGTACAAGAATTTATATTTGAATTGTATTATATGTGTTGACATAGAGTTTCTTTAAAAAAAAAAAAGAAAATCCAGTGATGCATACATATTTAGAAATAAACCAGTGATTCTGAGAAATAGTTACCTTTAAATAATCAATTGTTCTTCTGATCACTACATTGCTTTAAATAAATGGATCTGATGCATGTTTTCCTCTTGAATTTACAAAATCCAAAATGTAGTCCAACAGAAATATAAACAACCTGAAGGAAAAATTTTTCATAAAATTTACTAAAAGTTTTTAAATTCACTTTTCAGTTCCCTTAAATAGTGCCACTTTTATCTTCCATTTGAAAGCAAAAGCAAGCAATAAAAAGAACCTGCCTAAGAAAATATGTCATTAGAAAAATTGAGAATCAATGTGTTTCTAATGATACTCCTTTATAGGGCATTTAAGGAAGACAGTGTTCCCTTTTTTTGGTATTAAAAGATAATGCCAACCAGAGTTAAAATGACCAGATTTCAGAGACTGGAGTAGAGATTGAGAGTACTGAAAAGTTCTTAAAGACTTATTGGGAAATATCCAAAAATATGAAACTTGGCAACGTGGATATGCAAAGTATAGATATGGCTCACAATATCTGCAAAACTGCTGATTTAGACAGAAATATACGATAGAAGTGAAAGAACAGAGAGGAGATAATGTTTAGTAGCTGGGTAATCTATAAATAAGGTTAAATAATTTATGTTGGCTTAATTCCCACTTCTTTGCTTTTTTTAATCCAAGCCCTCATAGTTTAATGTGTAACCAGTTTACCGAAGAGTTTCAAGTCATAAGGGTATCAGCATAAAATAATATTAATTTTCCCAGTAATTGCCTTCCAGAGATGCTATGTTCCATTTAATGAGATATTGGCTAAATTCCATCCCTTTCTTGTTACATTAGGCTATTATTGCTGTCTCATTTTCTTTTTAAGACTCAGTTCTGCTCTTTTTTAAAAAGTTCATTCTCAAATTTTATTCCATGTTTATGTCTTCCCCAAAAAGAGTAGAACTGAGTCCCACTTGCTAAGAATGAGGGGTGTGCATGGTTGGCCTGATTCAGAGATCTCTCTTCTTCCCTTTTCTGGGCACTAGTTTCACTGCTATTGAGGCAAGAAGGAAGATAGGGAAGACAAATCTGTCTTAATGTTACTGCCCACATAATGGTAAAAGACGTTCCTTGTAGCCTTCTGATTCAGTCTGTTTTATCTGATGCTCATGTTCTCTGCTCATGGGGTGATCTTCACATGGTTGGTGCATGTCGTTTTCTAGGAGTAATGTTCAGCGTCACCCTGTCTTCCTTGCTGCTGGGCACAAGGACTCCCAGCTGAGGGGTTGATTGGAGGCTGAAATCCAGCCTTCACTCAGTTTCTCAGGGCTGGGTCAAAAGCACCCAGAGTGGTGATTTTTGTCTAATTTGCTCAAAAGCCTTAAGCTGAGGACTCCTTCTGGGGATGTTTGTGTCTGCCTTTGCTAAATTGGATGTGCCATCAAGTGGTCCCTTGGCTTCTGCTCATGTAACTTCTTGATCTTTCACGTGAAGCTATGGGAAGATTTGGGGTCCTCTTCCATAATGCAAGTTTTCCTAAACTTTTCCAAATTTCTTCGTTACTCTATAGTCCTTCCAGTTCTGCTCACCTTGGTAATTCCAAATCCTGGTTCAAGAACCCTTCCCCTACCCAACTTCAGAAAACACACATGAAACAACTCCCTTTTCTTTCCAATAGTAGAGGGAGGGAACTGAAAAGGAAAATACCCCATATTCCCAGAATCCCAAAATTATCTCCCAAGGACTCCCTCACTACACACTCTGATCCTTGAGTGACATCAGAGTGAGTGTATGTGTTTGCAATTTATCATGTTTCCCACTAGAGATTCAGATGTCAATCTCTCTGTTCAGATATCTTTAGCCTTTATTTTCTGGGATTTTCCTTATGTGGCAGAATACTATAAAAAGCTCCTACATGCTTAAAGGAGAGGGAGTAAACTTCCACTAAAATAATGTTCTACCCACAAGGCCAACGTCCCTCACCTCTCTCACTCCTCTTCTTATTGTGACTGGGCAGGAAGGTGGTGAAATATTGTTGAGGGTTTGGCCAATATTTAATGAGTCCAGCCAGGAGGTAGTTATTTCCAGTTGTATGCTGATTGCTATTTCTTGTAAAGTGAGAGCTGACTTTTGTTCTCAGATTTGGGCCTTAGCTAATTCAGGGATAATAGTAAATATTCTTTTTGGCACTCTATGGCTGCCTCAGTCATTACAAGAGACCTGTAATTGAGCCTTATTATCAGTTTCTAGCTTTTCCAATTCATCAAAGCACAAATTTATTCTTTCTGAAACAAAGTTCTTCACGTATCTTTGAAGTAAAACTTTCCATTTCTCTCCAATACATCTAGAATAAAGTCCAAGCCCCCCAGCATGCAATTTTAATCTTACACAAACTAGTCCCAATTTACCATTTTGCTTACCTCAGCATATCCTCCCAACCCCCGATGGTTTTACTCTCCCATGCTACCCATCATCCTAGTATTTCCCACATCTGTTTTTCTGAATCTGTGTGCTTTAGATAGACTGTCCTTTCTCTTCTCTCTCCCCTAAAACCAACTTATTGAAAATGCTCACTTCTTTCAAAGACAAGCCCTAATTCTACTTTCATCAGGAATGCCCATCATTCCTATAGGAATTAATACTTCATATGAATTCCCTTGAACAATTTCTTATGTCCCTTACATCACTGTTTCCAATGAATCATTGCTGAAAAAATGAATTTAAAAATATCTCCTCCAGTGGATTGTAAGATCTTTGAGGCAGGAGTCATGCCGTTTTCTTCTTCCTCACAAAGAATAAAATAATATGATCTACATAGTAAATGTTCAACATAATGTTCCATGAATTAAATTGAAAACTAGAAGTGATGGAAACAGAAGAAACCATGAGACAGTAAGAAAGTATCCAAGATATTAGTGATTTCTCCTTTTTGTCTCCATTTGTATTAGGCAAAAATGGTGCTCAGAGCCCTGTGGAACAGCAGGAGTAAAAACAGAGTTCTTTTAGGACCCTTTCA
The DNA here is from genome assembly GCF_021613505.1 of Equus quagga. Lineage (NCBI taxonomy): Eukaryota > Metazoa > Chordata > Mammalia > Perissodactyla > Equidae > Equus > Equus quagga. Next base: position 124,277,621 of record NC_060270.1, on the reverse strand, counting down.
GAAGGTGTAATGTAAACAGAGACGCACCTTCCACTTTCCTGTAGACCATGGGCAGCTTTAGCATCATGAAGATCCAGTAGCGCACAGGCAGTGATCAGGGAAACAGCAGAAGCTTCCTTAGGATGTATCAATGTACTAGCATCAGAGCAATAATGCCCAGGAAAATAGAGAGGAACTTACTGAATTCTGGTGAAAGACATTACCACCCATTGGAGCCCTTAGAAACTGTTGTACTCTAAGAAATGATTGCAGTGGTCGTGAAAAATTGGGTGGCAGGAGTAGTGGCACAACACCCTAAATGATTGGACTCATGCTTCCATATCTTTGATTCACTCCGTTGAGATTTCCAGAAGTCGTGTGAAGTCCTGTGTGAACAAATGGGAACTCCCATATGAGTTGCTGAGACCCCATCTGCACCCTCAATGAGATGAAGCAGAGGAAATTCTAGTTACTCCCCACCACCCACCCAAGAATCAGATGGCTAGAGATGAACTCCTGGTGCTCTCCTTCTGTCATTTGATAAGCATAAATGTTGGAAATTTCAGTGGACCAAATAGAAACTGTTATAAACAACCATGCTTAGAGCACTGTCCATCAAATCTACATTTTAGATAAATTTTATTTTTTTAACAACGCAACTTGATGCTGCAAGACAATCTTTATTTTTTCAATAGTCAAATTTAATATTTTCAAAAGAAATAAGCTGCTTTCTTGGGAATTGATAAATGTTTTGCATTTTTTTCAAAAGGAACAGATTTTGTGGCCAGGCAACATCATGCTTTCTAAAGTATGTTTAAATAAATATATTTTACTTGGAATAAGTTAAAATTCTAATAGCATTCTTGTCCAATAAACAAATCAGAGTTCTGAAAACAGCTTAAAGAGTTCTGAAAACAACTTAAAGAAAATACTCTATGCTTTCCATATTCATGCAACAGTACTAAATTAAGTTATAATTTATGTAAAATTGAGCTACTGATAATTTACAAGAACAATAAATCCTATTTAATGACCAAGTAAATCTCAAGTACTGTCTGTGCAACCAAATTAGTAGATTAATGTGTGGTAAATTCAGATATTTTAAAGACTTTAAAGGCCAATTCCAAAATGACTTGAATGTTAATGTTGTCACTGATCACGAGAGGTCCAATTCAATGTACATATTTAGAGACTAATGTTTTGTATTAAAACCATATATATAGTTAACCATAAAAATTATTAAAATTTTATCAGAGAATATCTAAAAATTTTAAAACAGCATGTTTGTCTTACAGGAACTCTTCATCTATTGTTTAAACACTATCCTTCTTGAAGAATTCCCTTCTAGACCTGCCAATTCCATTACTGATTCCACTTCTGTGTCTAGGGTGATGCTAGCGGGAACATTATCTAAAGGGATTCTGCTAGGTTGGAGGAATAATTATCCTAAGTTGCCTAAAACAAAATTAGCATGCTTAGTTTGTAACAAAAATGAAGATCCATGTTTAAAGCCGGGAAAAGAGGAAAAACTAAAGGATGAGAGTCGATGGTAAGTGGTAGAATAAAAGATGAAGGCAAAAATGGGGGTTGGGTATAGGTCAGGGAGAAAAAGATAAGGTCAGAAGTTGGGATGTGATGGGAGGAAAGAGGTTCTGTTTCAAAAATACAGAGATGCTAGTTACCACTTCATGTACCATCCTAGTGATTTAAAGGAAAAAGCTGTGCAGGGCTAGAAAACTTATAAGCTCCTCAATGAAAACAAAAATTACAGAATATAACTCAGAAGATTATTATGCAATGGTAAAAAAAAATTCTAAGAAGAACTTCATTTTATCATCTTCCCAAAAGATGAAATTTTGATCCTTAAGTTGGATTCTAAGGAGATATAAGGCCTTCTAAAGCATCATCCTCATTCCACTCCCTAGGAATAGAGTGTTAAATGAGATGGATCAAATCCAAGAACAGTTTGGGAATCATGGAGCCAAGGGCTAGACTTTCATCAGTAAGATGCACCCCATGTCGGAGAAGCTGGGTATATGCCTTAGAAGATCTGTGCTCTGGGCAGTGGGCAATGTTCCTTTCCCTTTCTTTCCTTGGATTTATCATTGCTTACCTTCATAGGAATAATTTTCAGTTTGTCAAATTTTTGGCATGAGTATGAAAGGAGAAATACCCTGAAATGAGACTTGCTGTGCTAGTAGGATAGACTCTGGACCAGAAGTGCAGAGAGAATATTTGGGTCTCCTGTGTTCTTTCCAAGTCCACAGACAGCCCCTGATATAAGAAACTGTTGCGTATATTATGGCTGCTAAGAGTCACTGCACTGTCCTGGTTTGTGTTCTTCCCAAGGACTGGTTGTTGAAACTTCCACTGGATCTCGTGAAATAACCCTCCTAACAAGTATCCTCTTAGCAAATTCCATTGAGTTTTGATTATGATACCTTGAGTTATTTCTATTGCTTGTAACCAATTAAGAAAATCTCCAAAATGATTCTATCAAACACATTAAGGCCAAGCCTTCTACTTAGGAGTTTAAAACTAAATTTTTTTTAATTAATTGCAATAAATACACAATTTGGTTTCTTCTTCCTTTGATGCCGTGGTGAAGAAAAGTAGCTCACGAATAAACTGAGGATGATCCCAGCCATCTCAATAATAGGTCGTGACAACAAATATAATAAATTTAGTACTGTAAGAAGAGTACTTCTGAGAGCTTGTCAAAAGAAGCAAGAAAACAAACATGAGCTGGGAAGATTGTACTCTTAATACTCTGGATTTCCTGAACTTCTTTGTTTAAAAATATTCCCACTACATCAGCAGATCTCTCAGAGAGAGAATTTATAGGTGCAGGAATTTGTAAAGAGCAAATTTCAAAACAGTTAAAGGTATTTACTTACTTAGAACTATAAGCAATGTTCAAAGGTTTTTCTGGCTTTTCTTCCCTCAGCTATCTATTCAATACAATGGTGGTCCTGTGCCAAAACGATCTGTATATAAATTTACCAAACAGAATAGAACTGCTTATTTTGAATAGAGCTGGAAATGTTTCATTTGACAGCATTGACAGTCAGAACGGCCATTGATTCCATTAGGGTTTTTGGTTCTTCAAATATGGATTGATCTATTTTTTCAGTCCTTTCTTTTCTTATATCCTTTTCAAATGACTACAGAAATAGACATAAGAGTAGCTTTTTATAACAATCTTCTACAACTCTCTCACTTAACTATAGAACTTCAGCCCAAATACCATTAACAGCTGTGATATATCTTGTAAATTTAACTTTCTACCGACCTATATCTAAAATATTTGCATTTTAAAATGTATAAATTGCCTAGGGCAGACAGTAGTAAACAGTAGTATTATGAAAAGATTCTTATGATTTCCATAATTTCCATTTTCTTTGTTTCACTATTTTTCATGTTTCTCGTTCACTCTGTACTTAGTAAAGTACCCAGCACATAGTAAGTACTCAATAAACATTTGTTAATTAATTGAAAATGATCACCTGAGAAAGAAATATTTAGTCTGTCATCATTCCTCACACATAGAAAGAAAGAGTATTATGAAGTAAAACAAAATAGAAACAAAAATGATTTGTAGTTTCTTTGGTTTTATTCCGTGTTCAGGTTTTACTCCATGTTACTGTCTTTAATTCCGTCAAATAAAGAGACTATGTTAAGAATTAAGAATCACTTTAGATATTTAATGGTTTGCCTCTAATAGTAAACATTAATTCACTTGACCAATAATTAAATCCTGAAAAGAATTTTTTTGTTTGGGATTGTTTTGCTTCACGTCCCAAAAGACATCTATTATTTTCTCTTTGTTCACTGGCAGATGGAAATTCTATTAGGAAATAAGTTATAGTCTCTCAATAGTCATGTTGAAATTAGGCCTAAATTTTGTAACACAACTCTTATTCTAACTATTGGATAATGTGCAGAACAGTTTCCCAAATGCCTATTCCAAAGTCCACTAGGGATCCAAAGGACGGTATTCTGAGGAAGATGACAAAGGTAGAATCTGTAGATTGGGAAACAAAAGTTGAGGTAAAAGGTCATGGAAGCAAATTCTAGGGAGGGAAAACAGCATCAATTAGTTTAAAACCTTGGAACATTAGTTTGAAAATATTTTTTCAAAAACTACAGAAGTACTTTTTAAAATAGAATGGCTGAAAAGAAATTTAAAACATAAAATATCATGAAACAGAGTTCACAACAAGCAAACAAAAAAAACTACCATTCAAATCACATCTATATCCCTGAACTCCTTATTACATTATTTTACAAAATAATAATTGCATAGTTGGGGGAAAGGAGGACAAGAAAAATGATACATTTAAATTTAAAAATTGAGAATTTGGTCATTACCTGATAGTCAGAAAGAAAGAGTAGCCTGTAGCATTCAGAAATTTTTAATTATAATGACCACTGAATTTTATTTAAAGTATAAGGTAACAAAAATTTTATATTTATAAACATAAAAATAAAATTTTTGTACACAAGGAGTAAGAATTAGATCATAGGTTTTCATAAATTCTTGCAAACATTTCTTTTTACCCACCAATTTTTGCTTGTTTCTATCTTTAAGTACTGACTTTAAAGTCAATTATTAGGCCTCACTCTATTCAAAATCTTTCAAATATGATCCAAGGTTGTCACAGAGTAAAATAGCTCCTTTTATTATAATGATTCATCTGGACTTATATATGCTTTCAGTTATAAAGTGTAACAGCACCAACCATCTTTAATTGGGAAAGAAACCTGTTCTCCAAGTATAAAGCAAAGAGAACTAAGAAATCAAATGCACTTAGGCAGAATAAACAATTGTGCATTCTGCTTGATTTCCACTTCCATTTTAGATTTATTAGCCACTTGGAAACTGAACTTAAAGTTATTGCCTTAGCCTTATGCTGGGAAAATAGAAGTCTAGTTCCATTATGTGCTATTACTTTTTTAAAAAAGCAATAAAGGACAAAATATCCTGTATCAAAACATTAGCTGTACCTCTGGCTGTTCTAGTTCTCTAACATAGAAAAGAAAAATGGAAATAAGAAATGTAAACAATTATATCTTTTTATAAATTTGTGAGGACTCTATTACACCTAGTGATAAAATATTCAAAATGCACTTTGGCTTCCAATACCACTGTAATAATCTCTTGTTAAAGACACTAACAATTTTTTAAGTGATAAATCCAGTGGATTCCTTTCAACCTTTATGTTTCTAAATCTGAAAACAGCATCTCATAATACTGACCACTCCTAATTCTAGGATGTCTTTTTTACTCATGGCTTCCATGACACTACTTTTTCCTACTGTCACAATTACTCCTTTTCAGTCACATTTTCCTTTACTGTAACTTTTTTTTTTTTAAAGATTTTTATTATTTCCCTTTTCTCCCCAAAGCCCCCCGGTACATAGTTGTATATTCTTCGTTGTGGGTTCTTCTAGTTGTGGCATGTGGGACGCTGCCTCAGCGTGGTCTGATGAGCAGTGCCATGTCCGCGCCCAGGATTCGAACCAACGAAACACTGGGCTGCCTGCAGCAGAGCGCGCGAACTTAACCACTCGGCCACGGGGCCAGCCCCTCCTTTACTGTAACTTTTAATGTTATTCATGGTACCAACCTTACACGTTTTCTCTTCTCAATACCCACACTGATGATTTCAACTGCCACATATTCTTTGATGACTTCTATAACTCTACTCAAGAACTTGCTCTCTGGTCTAGAACCATATGCATAACTGTCTTCCGGTGTGTCCACTGGATTGTCCCTCAAACTCAGTATGCCAAAAATTAAATTCATTACCTTCTCCCCCAAATCTGCTTTCTCATTCTTCACTGCTTATTAAGGTTAATAGCATATTCATCTTTAAAATATTAATTATGTCACTTTCCAGGCAATTAAATGCATGCTCTCCTTTGTGCTCATCATGGCTTATATCATTGTGGTTTTCCCTTTATTGAAATTATGTGTTTAACTCTCCCTTCTCCAATCTATATTATAGAGGAGGGATGTTCACATTAATCTTTGTATCCCAGCACCTAAAATTATTCCCAGCATTATTAAGTATTCTACAAAAATCTGATAATTGAATTAATGAATAAAGAATCCTTTAAATAATAAAATATGATGTCTTAGTTTTACATTTCTTTGAGAAGATACTGACATATTATTTAAGGATTTTTCATCTGAAGAGATATTCAGTCAGCTGTCATCAGATAAGAGAGAGGATTTTATAAATCTCAGAAAGTGAGAATAACAAAATTTTTTTCCTTCTTAAAGGATTTAAGAATTACCAAATAGCCAAACATATTCAGAGTATGCCCTTATCCGAATGGCCAAAATATCATTCTTTTAATTTTTTTTTTATTTTTTGGTTTTGTCTGCAGATTTCGGGGATTATCAAGAATATGAGTACAAGCCACCACAGGCTTTGTATTTGGGTGCCCAAGATGCAGAGCAGTGACCCCTTCTTACAGAAGCCCCAACAACAAATTCACCACTTGCACCTTGGTGGTTACCGTATCCTTTGACATTTCTTACTTGCTTTCTCTGCTATTCTCCACTATCAGCTATCTTTGCAAATACCAGCTTTCTGATGCAAATCTGAATACTAGCTATCATCCTTATCAAAATTTGATAGATAAATTCCATCCTCACTCAAACAAGCAACTGTTTTTAAAAGATTAATCTTTAGAGTGAAACCCACCAAAAAAGTCCATTAAATGTTTCTCCATTTGCTAGTAATCACAGTTCCCATTGATTTATATTCTCACTCCTATCCTAAACATGAAACTAAATGGATAATAGTTTTGACTGACAAAGTCGAGTTGTGTGATAATAGATACTTAAAGCACATTTCTTGTTTTTGTGTGGTTTAAGAGATTTCTCTAGTTTTCAAAAACAGTAAATTGTTCAGGGAAGTTTAAGAAATGGAAATAAATCTCCTTAGCTTCTTATTTATGTTGCAATCCATAAGATATAGCACACTGATCTTATCTATTGCTAAACATCTCCCTAGTGGAAGCCAATGAAAAAGGAGTATTTGTTTGGCGTCTTTTACATGAAGTACATGTTCATACATTTTCTCACTTCAGCAAGAGAAAAAGATAGAAAATCATAAAATGCAAAACAGTAAAGGGCAATTTTAAACATTAAATACATACCCTTCAATAATGCTGTTTACATATGATTTACCAAGCCAACATCAACCTAGGAATGGAGCTTCTTCGAAGTATGAGACCTTAACCTGGACTAGGTCTGAAGAAATGCCAAAGATGCATAGCAATAGTCCAAGAGCATCCAATGTGTAGGGCTCTGCGGGACAAATCTTTGTGATCCCTGACCATCATAACCATTTGATAACGATAAAGAAGATTCTAGTAAAGGTCAATGCTAGAGAAACCACATTCAAAGAACAGTCTTGAAGTCAATTACATATCCTTCCACTGCAGGTATTACAAATATCTATAGTGCCACACAGCCCCTCAAATCCTAATGTTAATTTAAAGTTCTCTTAACTCAAGGGCAACAAGGGGAAGGTAACATATCCATGTGATACATTAATTCAGACTGAGATTCTCACCCAGCCAACTTAGCTGTCCTGTGTTCTTGCTTCAGGCATGGCTACTGACTTGCTGGTGTGCCACAGTATTGTCAGCACTCATTCTTCCTCTGCCTTCCATCCTCACTGGCCTCTTTTTCTTCCAACCAAAATGACTTCTTCTAATTGTGCGAGGAAGATGGCAGTAGCTCTACATTATACCATTCTAAAACTTAATATCCAAGAGAAGAGAGACACTAATTCTCTTATTGTCTACACTATATCCCAAAACAGACTGTTTAGCCCTATTTGGATCATGCGTTCAAATTTAAAGCAATAACTTTGTGATTGGTGAAACTAGATCACATGTTCATCACTATGGGAGGAAAACTGGATCACACCCATTGATATCATATGGACTGGATTCATAGTAGAGAGAATTTTAGAGGAAGAAAGAAGAGGAATAAATGTGGGAAGTGAAAGGGAATAACAACTGACTTCTACTTCTTCAATGGCCAATATCCACAGGTCTTTCTCTTATATAATATTTTTTTAATGCCCCTACCTAACATGATGCCAGAGTCCAATATATCTCAAAGTGAACAAACTTAGTTTCATGCAGTTACAGAGCCAGCTCCAAGTCCCAGGTGTCTAGGTGATATGCATGCTTCTTGAACAGAGACAAAGGTAGCTTCTCATGGCCTGGCAACATATGGCTCACTGATCAATCTGATCATGTAATTAGGATAACTAATACTAACTAATATACCTAATACACAATGGAGGAAGTAGAACAAGATTTAGCACTCTGCTGGATAAAGACTGTACAATCCAATGCACATGAAAAAATAACATTTTCTGAAACTGAGTGAGAAAAATCAATTGTATAGTTTAAAATAATGCTTATAAAAAGTTTTAATGAGAAATCATCCTACAATACACAAAATAATGTTTTAAAGGTATTGTTACTTATAAAAATAAGTTGATTTTTTCCAGGGGTAGGGGTGTGTTTTGAAAAAATAAGATAATTTTATCTGCTCCAATTAGAAGAAAACATTACCAAATTGATACATTCTGAGTACTTTGAAAAACCAAAGGCAGATTCCAGTTTCTGGTCTAGCACATAAGGAGCTTGGAAGTCACCACTCAGTCCTAAGAAGCAAAAGACTGAACAAACTGAAAAATCAACAACTTTTCTTAGATATGTAAGAGAAGTAAGGTCACAGGCAAATGGCTGCCTCCAAAACTGGAGAAACCAACAGGTGAATACAGAGAATCACAACTTAGAGCAGAAATGTACAAGCAGGAACCACCACAGGAAGCAGTGCCAGGGTAGAAAATCTAATCAGTAATTGATGAATTTCTGGAGGTTTAATGCAGACAACTCTGAGAGTTAAAAACTCCAGGAGAACCCAATTACAGGTGCCCCCATGCTTTTGTGGGTTTTACCTCCAGAAGCTCGACCAAGTTCTCATAGTGAATATCAGAGAAAAATTCCCTCATGCTTCTGCCAGAGGGAGGGGAAAAGGAACTATTTTGAAACACACCACAGCACTCTGTTCTTCTTAACAAGGCTTGCTCTCAGGAAAACGTAATTAACCAGACCCTAACCTGCTGGGGTTTTATTAGCACCTAACTGACCTGGAGGAAGAGAACACCCAACTCCAGTCCACTCTAGCCATCCTGTTCTCCCAAAGGAAGAGACAGAAATTAAGAAGCACTTCTGAAGTTCACAGCCCAGAGGCACAGGCTCACTAAATGCCTGAAACTTAGTCTTTGGGCTAGAGAACTCTTCCCCTCTCCCACACCTTACTACTACATTGCTAAAGACCTATTTACAGCAGTTCCTTTTACCTGGTACCTCATGTCCAGGTATCAAGAAAAAATTACAACACATACCAAAAGGCAAAAGACACAATTTGAAGAGACAGAGCAAGCATCAAAACCAGACATGGCAAGGATGTTGGAAACATAAGACTGGGAATTTAAAACAACTATGATTAATATTCATTTATCTAATGGATAAAGTAAAGAGCATCATGTAAGAACAGATGGGCAATGTAAGCTGAGAGATGAGAATTCTAAAAAAGAACCAAAAACAAATTCTAGAGATCAAAAACACTAACAGAAATGAAGAATGTCTTTGATGTGCTTATTAGTAGAGTGGACATGGCTAAGGAAAGAATATCTCAGCTTGAGTCTCTCTCAATAGAAACCTCTAAAATGGAAAAGCAAACAAAGAAAGACTTAAAAAGATTAAACAGAATATCCAAGAATTGTGGGACAACTACTAAAAGATGTAACATGTGTAATGGTAATACCAAAAGGAGAAGAGAGAAAGGAACAGAAAAAAATATTTGAAGAAATAATGACAAAGAATTTCTCCAAATTAATGTCAGATACCAAGCCAGAGATTCAGGAAGCTCAGAGAACACCAAGCAGGATAAATGCCCCCCAAAACTATCCCCAGGCATATCACATTCAAACTACAGAAAATCAAGATAAAGAAAATATCCTGACAGAAGCCAGAAGAAAAAAATATCTTACCTATAGAGGAGCAAGGACAAGAATTACATCTGCTTTCTCCTGAGAAACCAGGCAAGCAAAAGGAGAATAGAGTGAAATATTTAAAGGGTTGAAAAAAATAAAACTCCACCAACCTAGAATTCTGTACCCTGTACAATTATCCTTCAACAGTGTTAGAGAAATAAGACTTTCTCAGACAAACAAAAAGTGAGGGTATTTGTTGCCAGCAGATCTGCCCTGCAAGAAATGTTAAAAGAAATTCTTTAGAAAGAGGGAAAATTATATGGGCCAGAAATTTGGATCTACATAAAGGAAGAGCACTGGAGAGGAATATGTGATGGTAAAATAAAAACTCTTATTTTTCTTATTCTTAATTGATTAAATAGATGTTTTTTAAAATAATAGCAACAATGTATTCCAAAATATATATATGCTACTGTATAAGTGAAATGAATGACAGCAAAGATACAAGGAATAGGAAGGAGAAATTAGGATTATTTTGTTATTATAAGGTACTCACATTACCCGTGAAGTATTATTTGCAAACTCTAGGGCAACCACTAAAAAAAAAGTAAAGAAAGAAGTATAGCTGATATGCTAAGAAAGGAGAGAAATGGAATCATATGAAATGCTCAAATGGGAGAAGAAGAGTGAAAGAAAAAATGGGAACAAAGAACAAGGTCATTAAATAGAAAACAGTAATGAACGTGATAGATATTAATCCAACTATACTGATAATCACTTTGAACATCGATGGCCTAAATACAGCACTTAACAGAAAGAAATTGTCAGAGTAGATCAAAAAACAAAACCCAACTATAGGTTGTCTATAAGAAATTCACTTTAAATATATAGACATATAGATTAAAAGTAAATGGATGGAAAAAATATACCATGCTAACACTAATTAAAGGAAAGCAGGAGTAGTTATATTAATTTCAGACAGAGTACACTTGAAAGCAAGGAAAGCTGTCAGGGATAAAGAAAAATATTATGTAATGATAAAGGTGTCAATTCTCCAAGAAAACATAGCAATTCTTAACATACATGTGCCTAACACCAGAACATCAAAATACATGAAGCAAAAACTGATAGAACAGCACAGAGAAATAGATGAATCCACTATTACAGTGGGAGACCTCATCGCCCCTCTCAGAAATGGACATATCCAGCAGGCAGAAATTCAGTTAGGACATAGTTGAATTCAACAGCACCATCAATCAACTGAATATAATTGACATCTACAGACTACTTCAACAACTGCAGAATACACATTCTTCTCAAGCTGACGTGGAACATGTACCAAGATAAACCACATTGTTGGCCATAAAACACACCTTAACAAATTTAAAAGAATATAAATCCTACCAACCCTGCTTTCAGACCACAATAGAATTTAAAGTAGAAATCAATGACAGAAAGATAGCTAAAAGCCCCCCAAATACTTGGAGATTAAACAACACACTTCTAAATAACACATGCATCCAAGAAAAAATCTCAAGAGAAACTTAAAAATATTTTTAACTCAATGAAAATGAAAACAGAACTTATTAAACTTATCAAAATGAAATCATAGCTTATTATTAGTGGGTTACATCAAAAGCAGTGCTTAGAGGAAAATTTAGAACATCGAATGCATACGTTGGAAAAGAAAAAAGTTCTAAAATAAATCAGCTAAGCTTCTAGCTAGGGAAACTTGAAAAATAAGAGCAAATTAAATCCAAAAGAAACAAAAATTAGAGAACTCAATGAAATTGAAAAATGAAAATCAATAGAGAGTATCAATAAAACCAAAAGTTGATTCTTTGAAAAGATCCATAAAATTGATAAGGCTCTAGCCAGGCTAACTAACAAAAAAAGAGAGAAGTGAAAGAAGGGACATAACTACAAATTCCATGGATATTAGAAGGATAAAGCAATATTATGAACAACTCTATGCCCAGAAATTTGATAACCTAGATGAAATGGACCAATTCTTTAAAAGATGCAATCTGCCAAAACTCATACAAGAAGAAAAAGACCATCTTAATAGGTCTATTTCTATTAAATAAATTGAATTGATAATTAATAACCCTATAAAACAGAAAACACCAGGCCCAGGTGGGTTTACTGGTGCATTCTACCAAACATTTAAGGAAGAGATTATACCAATTCTCTACAAGCTCTTTCTAAACATATAAGCAGAGGGAATATTTCCTAACTCAATCTATGAGGCCAGCATTCACTTAACACCAAAACCAGACAATGACATTACAAGAAAAGAAAACTACAGACCAAAATTTATCATGGCTTTAGATGTAAAATCCTCAACAAAACATTGGCAAATCACATCTAGCAATGTATAAACAGAATTATACACCATGACCAAGAGGGATTTGGTCATGCAAAGCTAGGTATGCAAAGCTGGTTCAACATTCAAAAATCAATTAATTTAACCCATCATATCAACAGACTAAGAAGAAAATTACAGGATCATATCAATAGATGCAGAAAAAGCATATGACAAAATCCAACATTCATGATAAAAACTCAACACTAGGAAGAGAAGGGAAACTTCCTCAACTTCACAAAGAATATCTATTAAAAACCTACAGCTAACCCCATACTTGATGGTGAGAAACTAGAAGCTTTCCCACTAAGATAAGAAGGTAACATCTCCTCTCACCACTCCTTTTCAGCATCATACTGGAAGTCCTAGCTAACGCAGTCAGAGAAAAATAAATAAATAAAAGGCATACTGGGAAGAAAGAAACAGTCTTTGTTTGCAGATGACATGATTGTTTACATAGAAAGTCTGAAGGAATTAACAGGAAAAAACCTCCTGAAACTAATGAAAAATTAAAGCTAGGTTGCAGGATACAAGGTTAATATACAAAAGTCAATCACTTTCCTATACACCAACAATGAACAAGTGGAATTTGAAATTTTAAAAAAATACTATTTACATCTGCATTCCCCAAAATGAAATACTTAGATGTACATCTAAAAAAATATTTACAAATATATATGAGGAAAACTACAAAATTCTGATAAAAGAAATCAAAGGAGATCTAAATAAATGGAGAGATAGTCCATGTTCATGTATAGGGAGACTCAATATTATCAAGATGGCAGTTCTTCCCAATTTGATCTATAGATTGAACACAGTCCCACTCAAAATCCCAGAAAGATATTTTGTGAATAACAACAAACTGATTCTAAAGTTTGTATGGAGGGGCAAAAGACTGAGAATAGCCAATACAATATTGAAGGAGAAGAACAAAGTTGAAGGACTGACACTGTGTGACATCAAGACTTACTATAAAGTTACAGTAATGAAGATAGTGTGGTATTGTTGAAAGAATATAAAACTAGCTCTAAAGAACAGAACATAAAGTCCAGAAATAGATTAACAGAAATACAGTCAACTGATCTTTGACAAAGGAGCAAAGGCAATACAATGGAGAAAAGACAGTCTTCAACAAATGATGCTGGAACAAGTGGACATTTCATTCATTTTTTTTATTATTAATGATATGATAGATTACAACCTTGTGAGATTTCAGTTGTACATTTTTGTTAGTCATGTTGTGGGTACACCACTTCCCCCTTTGTGCCCTCCCCCCACCCCCCCTTTTCCCTGGTAACCACTGATCTGATCTCCTTATCAATATACTAACTTCCACCTATGAGTGGAGTCATATAGAGTTCATCTTTCTCTGACTGGCTTATTTCGCTTAACATAATACCCTCGAGATCCATCCATGTTGCTGTGAATGGGCCAATTTTGTCTTTTTTTATGGCTGAGTAGTATTCCGTTGTGTATATATACCACATCTTCTTTATCTAATCATCAGTTTCTGGGCATGTAGGTTGGTTCCATGTCTTGGCTATTGTAAATAATGCTGTGATGAACATAGGGGTGCAACGGACTCTTGAGATTTCTGATTTCAGGTTCTTAGGATGGATACCCAGTAATGGGATGGCTGGGTCATAGGGTATTTCTATTTTTAACTTTTTGAGAAATCTCCATACTGTTTTCCATAGTGGCTGTACCAGTTTGCATTCCCACCAACAGTGTATGAGGATTCCTTTTCCTCCACAACCTCTCCAACATTTGTCGTTCTTGGTTTTGGATGTTTTTGCCAATCTAAAGGGTGTAAGGTGATATCTTAGTGTAGTTTTGATTTGCATTTCCCTGATGATTAGCGATGAAGAACATCTTTTCATGTGTCTCTTGGCCATATTCATATCTTCTTTTGAGAAATGTCTGTTCATGTCCTCTGCCCATTTTTTGATCGGGTTGTTTGGTTTTTGGTGTTAAGCAGTGTGAGTTCTTTGTATATTATGGAGATTAACCCTTTGTTGGATAAGTGGCTTGTAAATATTTTTTCCCAATTAGTGAGCTGTTTTTTTGTTTCAATCCTGTTTTCCCTTGCCTTGAAGAAGCTCTTTAGTCTGATGAAGTCCCATTTGTTTATTCTTTCTATTGTTTCCCTCAACTGGGGAGTTATAGTGTCCGAAAAGATTCTTTTGAAACTGATGTCAAAGAGTGTACTGCCTATATTCTCTTCCAAAAGACTTATTGTCTCAGGCCTAATCTTTAGGTCTTTGATCCATTTTGAGTTTATTTTGGTGTGTGGTGAAAAAGAATGGTCAATTTTCAATCTTTTGCATGTGGCTGTCCAGTTTTCCCAGCACCATTTGTTGAAGAGACTTTCTTTTCTCCATTGTAGGCCCTCTGCTCCTTTGTCAAAGATTAGCTGTCCATAGATGTGTGGTTTTATCTCTGGGCTTTCAATTCTGTTCCATTGATCTGTGGACCTTTTTTTGTACCACTACCATGCTGTTTTGATCACTGTAGCTTTGTAGTATGTTTTGAAATCGGGGATTGTGATTCCGCCGGCTTTGTTTTTCTTGCTCAGGATTGCTTTAGCAATTCGCGGTCTTTTGTTGCCCCATATGAATTTTAGGATTGTTTGTTCAATTTCTGTGAAGAATGTTCTTGGGATTCTGATTGGGATAGCATTGAATCTGTAGATTGCTTTAGGTAGTATGGACATTTTAACTATGTTTATTCTTCCAATCCATGTGCATGGAATGTCTTTCCATCTCTTTATGTCATCGTCAATTTCTTTCAAGAAAGTCTTGTAGTTTTCATTGTATAGATCCTTCACTTCCTTGGTTAAGTTTATCCCAAGGTATTTTATTCTTTTCGTTGCGATTGTGAATGGGATTGAGTTCTTGAGTTCTTTTTCTGTTAGTTCATTGTTAGTGTATAGAAATGCTACTGATTTGTGCACGTTAATTTTATACCCTGCTACTTTGCTGTAGTTGTTGATTATTTCTAATAGTTTTTCTATGGATTCTTTGGGGTTTTCTATATATAAGATCATGTCGTCTGCAAACAGCGAGAGTTTTACTTCTTCGTTACCTATTTGGATTCCTTTTATTTCTTTTTCCTGCTGAATTGCTCTGGCCAGCACCTCCAGTACTATGTTGAATAGGAGTGGTGAAAGTGGGCACCCTTGTCTTGTTCCTGTCCTCAGAGGGATGGCTTTCAGTTTTTGTCCATTGAGTATGATGTTGGCTGTGGGTCTGTCATATATGGCCTTTATTATGTTGAGGTACTTTCCTTCTATACCCATTTTATTGAGGGTTTTTATCATAAATGGGTGTTGGATCTTGTCGAATGCTTTCTCTGCATCTATTGAGATGATCATGTGGTTTTTGTTTTCCTTTTGTTGATGTAGTGTATCACGTTGATTGACTTGCGGATGTTCAACCATCCCTGTGTCCCTGGTATAAATCCCACTTGATCATGGTGTATAATCTTTTTTTTTTAAAGATTTTATTTTTTTCCTTTTTCTCCCCAAAGCCCCCAGGTACATAGTTGTGTATTCTTCGTTGTGGGTTCTTCTAGTTGTGGCATGTAGGACGCTGCCTCAGCGTGGTCTGATGAGCAGTGCCATGTCCGCACCCAGGATTCGAACTAATGAAACACTGGGCCGCCTGCTGCGGAGTGCGCGAACTTAACCACTCAGCCACGGGGCCAGCCCCTGGTGTATAATCTTTTTGATGTATTGCTGTATTCGGTTTGCCAAAATTTTATTGAGGATTTTTGCATCTATGTTCATCAGTGATATCGGTCTGTAGTTCTCCTTCTTTGTGTTGTCCTTGTCAGGTTTGGGGATCAGAGTGATGTTGGCTTCATAGAATGTGTTAGGGAGTACTCCATCTTTCTCAATTTTCTGGAACAGTTTGAGAAGAATAGGTATTAAGTCTTCTTTGAATGTTTGGTAGAATTCTCCAGAGAAGCCGTCTGGTCCTGGACTCTTATTTTTGGGGAGGTTTTTGATTGCCGTTTCTATTTCCTTACTTGTGATTGGCCTATTCAGATTCTCCATTTCTTCCTGATTCAGTTTGGGGAGGTTGTAGGAGTCTAGGAATTTGTCCATTTCTTCCAGGTTGTTCAATTTGTTGGCATATAGTTTTTCATAGTATTCTCTTATGGTCTCTTGTATTTCATTGGTATCTGTTGTGATTTCTCCTCTCTCATTCCTAATTTTATTTATTTGTGATTTCTCTCTTCTTTTCTTGGTGAGTCTGGCTAAGGGTTTGTCAATTTTGCTAATTCTTTCGAAGAACCAACTCTTTGTTTCATTGATCCTTTCTATTGTCTTTTTTGTTTCAATATCGTTTATTTCTGCTCTTATTTTTATTATTTCCCTCCTTCTACTGACTCTGGGCTTTGTTTGTTCTTCTTTTTCTAGTTCTGTTAGGTGTCATTTGAGGTTGCTTATGTGAGCTTTTTCTTGTTTAGTGAGGTGAGCCTGTATTGCGATGGATTTCCTCTTAGGACTGCTTTTGCTGCATCCCAAATGATTTGGTATGCCATGTTCTCATTTTCATTTGTCTCCAGATAATATTTGATTTCTTCTTTAATTTCTTCAATGATCCATTGTTTGTTCTGAAGCGTGTTGTTTAGTCTCCACATTTTTGCACCTTTCTCTGCTTTTTTCTTGTAGTTGATTTCTAGTTTAATAGCATTATGATCAGAAAAGATGCTTGATATTATTTCAACTCTCTTGTATTTATTGATGTTTGCTTTGCTTCCTAAAATATGGTCAATCCTTGAGAATGTTCCATGTGCACTTGAGAAGAATGTGTAACCTGCTGTTTTTGGATGAAGTGTTCTATATATATCTATTAAGTCCACCTGGTCTAATTTTTCATTTAATTCTATTATTTCCTTGTTGATTTTCTGTCTGGATGTTCTGTCCATTGGTGTTAATGGTGTGTTGAGGTCCCCTACTATTATTGTATTGTTGTTGATGTCTTCTTTTAGTTCTATTAAGAGTTGCTTTACAAATTTTGGTGCTCCTGTGTTGGGTGCGTATATATTTATAAGTGTTACGTCTTCTTGGTGGAGAGTCCCTTTTATCATTATATACTGTCCCTCTTTGTCTTTCTTTATCTGTTTTGCTTTGAAATCTACCTTGTCTGATATTAGTATAGCGACACCTGCTTTCTTTTGTTCATTATTAGCTTGGAGTATTGTTCTCCATCCCTTCACTCTGAGTCTGTGTTTGTCTTTGGGGCTGAGGTGTGTTTCCTGGAGGCAGCATATTGTTGGGTCTTGTTCTTTGATCCATCCTGCCACTCTGTGTCTTTTGATTGGGGAGTTCAATCCATTTACATTTAGAGTGATTATTGAGATGTGGGGGCCTACCACTACCATTTTGTGTCTTGTATTC
The DNA here is from genome assembly GCF_021613505.1 of Equus quagga. Lineage (NCBI taxonomy): Eukaryota > Metazoa > Chordata > Mammalia > Perissodactyla > Equidae > Equus > Equus quagga. Next base: position 124,259,830 of record NC_060270.1, on the reverse strand, counting down.
CGGTTTTCTTCAATTTCCTTTGTTTCTCGTCCCATGGTTTAATCTGTTCTGATGAAGAGCTGCTACTCTCTGTTGTTGTCCTTCTACTTATCTCCTCTGCTCTTGGTTTTGTAGCCCCTTTCCTTTTTTGGGTTTTTCAGGAATGAGGGTTTTCCTGAGGATTTCCTGAAGAGGAGGTTTTGTGGCAATGAACTCCCTTAAGTTTTGTTTATCTGGGAAAGTTTTTATTTCTCCATTGTATTTGAAGGATATTTTCGCTGGGTAGAGAATTCTCGGCTGTAGATTTTTGTCCTTCAGATTTTTGAATATATCATTCCACTGTCTTCTAGCCTGTAAAGTTTCTGCTGAGAAATCTGCTGATAGCCTGATGGGGGTTCCTTTGTAGGTTAGTTTCTTTTGCCTGGCTGTCCTTAGTATTTTCTCCTTGTCGTTGACTTTTGCTAGCTTCACTACTATATGCCGTGGAGTTGGTCTTCTTGCATTGATAAAGTTTGGAGATCTATTGGCTTCTGTCACCTGAAGATCCATCTCTCTCACCAGATTTGGGAAGTTCTCAGCCATTATTTCTTTGAATAGGCTTTCTGCCCCTTTCTCCTTCTCTTCTCCCTCTGGTATACCTATAATCCTTACGTTGCATCTCCTAATTGTGTCTGATAATTCTTGGAGAGTTTCTTCATTTCTTTTTAGTCTTACTTCTCTCTCCTCCTCTGCCTGCAGCAATTCTATATTGCCATCTTCCAAATTGCTAATTCTTTCCTCCATATTATCAGCCCTACTGTTCAGTGCATCTAGATTTTTCTTAATCTCCTCTATTGTGTTCTTCATTTCCAATATTTCTGTTTGGTTCTTCTTTATCGTATCAAACTCTTTTGTGACATAGCTCCTGAACTCGTTGAGTTGTCTGTCAGAATTCTCTCTTAACTCATTGAGTATTTTAATGATGGCTGTTTTGAAGTCATCATCATTTAGGTTATATATCTCATTTTCTTTGGGATTGTTTTCTGTGTATTTGTTATTTTCCTTCTGTTCTGGAGATTTAATGTATTTTTTCATATTGCTTGATGTTGTTGATTTGTGCCTCCACATAGAGATAGAGTTTAGTTGCTCCTTTCACTTGTTTCTGCTGCTGTGGTGGGGGAGCAGCTGTTTATACTGCACCAACCAGGAACCCTGTCTGCAGTTGCTAACTGGGCCTGGGCCCCTCCTCGTAGTCACAGTGGTCCTTTGGATTCCCTCCTCTGCTGTGGGGGCCGTCACAGGGGGGCTTCAGGCTGCTGGTGCCTACTGTTGCAGCCCACCTAGACGTGCTCCCTCCTTGGGGTCTGCAACGGTGTTATGGGCTTTTCCAGCAGCCAGGGGTGGGATTACTTATATTTGTCGCTCTGTCACTGTTGGCACCCACAAAATCTCACTTGTCCACTATGGGTCACAGGAGAGCTATTGGCATCTTCTACAGTCTGTGGTTAGTTCACCTAGCTATGCTACTTTTGTCCCAGGGTCTTCCAGCCTTGTGGCTGCCGGATGGGTGCTTTCTACTAGTGCTGTGCAGAGGCTTTCCCTGAGGCTGCTGTGAGCCTGTAGGGTTTCCCCCTAGCCTACGGAGCTGGGTCACTGGAACTCCCCCCAGCCCCAGTCTTGTTCCCCAGGAACTTGGGGAGCCCTTTGCCCTGTCTTGGGGGATAGCCGGAGATCCTGATTTCCGTGGTAGCTGGTCAGCTGCTGCCCTGCCTGATATTCTCCTCTCCGGGACCCTCCCGGTATTGTGGATGCTGGGCGTGGCCCCTCCGCTAATAGCAGACAGAGAGTTTTGTCTGCTGCCCAGGCAGAACTCGGAGCTTCCCCTCCAGTCCGCAGAGCCGGCCTCTGGAGCTTCACCCAGCCTCAGTCCTCTCCGAGATCTCCGAGATCTCCAAGGTCTCC